>NW_011960702.1:0-2116 GCF_000949405.1 Vollenhovia emeryi | reverse complement strand
AATTGGCTACGTAGTTCAATGTCCACGTTTTCAATGTCCACAGAGGGCGTATCGCATTCGCGTATCACGAAAAACGGGGCCGTGACATCTCTCAGGCTTCTCTCTGCTGGCAGTAACTAAATCCATTTTCGAACACATCCGTAGAGTAAAATGATCCGGATCAAAATGATCCGTGCTATGATTGGTCAAATCTGAAATTTCATTGAATAAAATTTCAATGAGATGCTACGAAATTTCAGATTTGACCAATCATAGCACGGATCATTTTGATCCGGATCATTTTACTCTGTGGGGCCTGTCGATATTATTGCGGCCCGGCTGAAGCGCCCACAATACTTCTTAGCCGATAGCCGGTATGCTAAGGCGGGAAAGAACTCACTCCGTGTGTAGGATATATATGAGAACTTTATTGAGATCTTGATACACGGCAAGGTGATTAGACTTGACCGTGTCAATGGCGAGTTACGACTAACATATTCTGTTCCCGCTCGGACAGCGCCACCGACGACCATAGACTGTGTCGTCGTAAGATGGGCAACTGCAAGTCGCCACACACTCCCCCCCGAGTGCTAACGCTGGAGAGAAAGAAATACAATTTTGGTATGACACAGGGTGTCTATCACAAATAATTGACGCTGCTAAATATTACAAAAAATATTGCAGGAACTTATGATACCGCTGCTTAGTACTAGAGTGAGCGCAGGATGTATCACAGAATTATACATAGGTACTAATGCTAAGAACGAAATGTAGACGCAAGATGTACAATGTAAGATGGATTAAACAATATTAAGGTACTGCTGCTTAGAACAACTATGTAGACGCAGGCTGTACATTGTAAGATGGATTAAACAATATTAAGGTACTGCTGCTTAGAACGACTATGTAGACGCAGGCTGTACATTGTAAGCTCCGAGATAAAATATAATATTTGTTATACCGCTGCTTAAAGGCTAAACGCATATGCGGATATATAATTAATTGCACATGGAATAATACAGTATCGCTGCTTAAGAACTAACGCAAACGCAGGACGTAGGTATAAACCGAAGCAAAAGAAATAATAACACGCGACCGCGACCAGAATGAAAATTGCACTTAACACTAATGGCTAACGGAAAATATAAACTTTTACGCGCAATACATATCCACCTGTACTTCCCGTATCGAGATTTTAGTAACGAGGGAATGAACGTACGGTGTTCTTATCTAACCTGATTTGTACTTTCTTTTTCGGGCCCGAATACGTTTTCAGGGTACCCGGTTGAGTGCTTGACGAAGCAGGAGGCTTGTCTGTAGCGTCGGACGTAGACGGATCGCCAGGGGCTAGAGCGTCGTCCGGTACAAAATGAGCAGGTTTGAGACGCTCGATCGAAACGGCTGTAGGTTTACCGTTTATTTCAATCGAGTAGACTTTGTCCGACGTCCTTTCAATTACCCTGAAGGGGCCTGAATACGGTCGCTCTAGAGGCTTTTTGACCGCGTCCTTACGGAGGAAGACGTGCGAACAGACAGACAATTCCTTAAAACGGAAAACGCGCTTCTTATAATGGTGTGCCACCGGTACTGGCTTCACCTGACGCATGTGCTGTCGAAAGTCATCAACAAACATTTGAGGATCCGGTGTAAAATCCTCCTGGAGGAAAAATTCTCCCGGAATCCGTAGTACCGTGCCGTAAAGGAATTCGGCCGGGGAGGCTTTAGTGTCCATACGCACATGCGTGCGTAGCCCAAGCAAAACTGTCGGGAGGACCTCCACCCAATTCGGCGTGTTATGGCACATGATCGCTGCCTTGAAGGTGCGGTGCCAACGCTCAATCATGCCGTTAGCGGCGGGGTGGTAAGCTGTTGTACGAATGCGTCTGCATCCGATAGAGCTGCAAAGAGCTGTGCCTCGAATTGTTGACCTTGATCGGTCGTCAAAATACTAGGTGCACCGAAACGAGCGACCCAATTATCAAAGAAGGCTCTGGCTACTGTCCTGGCCGTAATATCTATCAATGGAATCGCTTCTGGCCAGCGGGAAAACCTATCTATTATTGTAAGGCAATATGTGAAACCATTACTGGGCTGCAGAGGACCAACTATGTCCATGTGGACGTGGTCGAAACGCCCG
>NW_011960701.1:0-2116 GCF_000949405.1 Vollenhovia emeryi | reverse complement strand
AATTTTTCTCTTGAATATCTCAAAAAGCACTAGGCAAATAAAAAAATGTTTCAAACAAAAGTTGTTCATATTATTTAAATTAATTTAGTATGATCAACTCGTTATATGTAAAAACAAATGAGTCAATATAAAGGCCAATGTTACGAGCGAATAGATGATGACATTAGTTAATAATTTAAAACATTTACTTCGTATATGTAAAAATTCAAAGGTATACAAGATAGTTGCGGACGTTTCGGTGTCACAGCACCTTCTTCAGCGCAAATTTAAGTTACTAATATAAAATCATAAAATTACCTACATCTAGATTAACAGTGTAAAATGGTCAGAATGTATAGGTGTATAAATATATTACAAAGTATAAATACGGTCAAAAAGTAAAAGATATAAAATGGAGTTTGTGTCAAGAATTGTAAAACGCATTATCTTTATAGTGAGCTGTCGTGTGGTTTTTGTTGTCCGAGATCTGTTCTTTCCCGTCTAATAACTTGTACTGCGGTTCGGATTTTCCTATTATTAGTTAGTCGGCTAAAATAGGACCGTTCTTCTGGTGATTGATATTTTTATCTCCCGGTTTTTTCGTTATTAATACGAGTTTTGTGGACAGATCTGTGTCACTCTCCGTTGACTTGTAGTTACAGACTAAGATCGGTCGCGTCCTGTGTTTATCTATGTATTGTTAATGTTATTCTTTAAAATTAGATAGCTTTTTAAGGAGGTCAAAATAGGTACCATCGAGTACCTGACTCAGTATCTTTTTGTAAATTGATGCTGTTTTCTTGCTCCTTTATGTGGATCATCTCGCTGATTATTCTTTTCTGCCATAGCGGTTCCTTGTCAAGAATCGAGGCTTTTTTCCAATCCATGGTGTGATTTGTCTCAGCCATGTGTTGGGTTAATACCGAGTGTCTCGATGGTTCCAGTCTAGCATTGTTCATATGTTCTTTAAGTCTCGTGTTCAACCTTCTCTTAGTCTGTCCTACGTACGACACATTGCATTCCTCGCATGGTATTTTATATACTACATTCGTTTCCTTCGTTCTTTCGATTTTATCTTTATGTGTGTTAATGTATTTAGTAAGTCTATTCACACAGCGATATCCCAGCATGAACTTTGATCTGTCTATGTGTTTTTTTGCAATGCTCGAGATCGTTTGGATGTAAGGAAGGACTATGATTTTCCTTTCCGGTTTGTCATCAGGTTCCGTGTTAATGTTTTCTTTTCTATTATGCAATACTCTTATTCTACGATTTATCTCTTTAAATATTAGTGGGAGGGGGTATCCATTCTCGATTAAAACGTTTATACAATATTCTATATTTTTCTTGTGGAAAAAAGGGTCTGCCAACGTCAGTGCTCTATCTACTAAACTGTAGATCATGCCTATCTTGTGGCACATCGGATGGTTAGAGAAGAAAGATAGATATCTTCCTGATGATGTCTTTTTGTGAAACCAATCTATCGTTAAATTGTTATCATCTGATTTTAATCGTAAGTCCAGGAAACTGATGGCTCATATTATTTAGTAGAATAAGATAGTATAATAAACAATAGGGAGTTCCATTTAAAAAAATGACAGCGACCTCCATATAACCATAAAAAATTTATTGTTTCGAAAATTTATTTTTTCATTATATAGCCCTTTTAAAACCGTATAACTTTTGCCTGAAACATTTTTCTCTAAAATGTTCTATTTCCGAAATAAAGGGGCTGTACGGGTGGTCTGAAGCACCCTGTATACATATACATATATATGTAACTAAAAAACATACAGGGTGTGTCCTAATACCCGTATGTCCCGTATATGGTGGATAGACCGGGGCAAACTGAATAGAAAAGTATTATACCATTTTGCAAAATTCGCAATAGTTATCGAGAAAAAATTTTAATGTCTGAGCGAATGAAAGCGTAGACGGCGGGCAGGCCGGACTCGGCAGGCAACGGTGGGGCATCATCTAATAGCGAGAGGTGGAGCGACGCGCCGAAAAAAAGTTGTCATGCAGCGAGCGGCGAGCTTCAGTAAACACTCCCCGCTCGCCCCTCACCGCTCGCCACTCGCCGCGCGTCGTTCGCCGCTCGACGCTCGACTCTCGCCCCTTGCCTCTCACCCCTCGT
>NW_011960700.1:0-2116 GCF_000949405.1 Vollenhovia emeryi | reverse complement strand
GGAAAAAAAACGGATAAATATGTAAGCGGAGCGGAGGTCCGCAATGTACCCCGCAAGGGAATAAAGATACATACATACAATATTGATTATTAAATTATTTTATTTATAACTGCGCGTAAGAGGTGAGACGAATTGTGCGTGATCGGTGAACATACGTATTGATATCGAGGATACAAATTGATTCTCGAAAATCTTTTTACCTAGAGATGCGTTGTAGTTCATGCATGTACTCCGAATCTCTCTCTCTCTCTACAGACAGATTGATATCAAAGATAAAAAATGATTTTTGCGAATCTTTTGTAAATTGAGCTGCGCTCAAGTTCACGCATTTTGGCCGTATCTCTCCTCTCACTAACTCTCTCTCCCTCTCTCTCTCTCTCTCTCTCTCTCTCTCTCTCTCTCTCTCTCTCCTCTCTCTCTCTCTCTCTCCGTCTCTCTCTCTCTGTCTCTCTATAAGTCTGACTCTCGATCTATCTATCTCTCACTCTACCACACTCTCGCACTCTGTAAATATTTAAAAATAATATAAATGAATATTATATAATACAGATTAGATATAAAATTTTGATTTAATTGGGTAAGGTTATACATTTAATAATATTATTAGTATTTATATAAAATATTCATTTATATTATTTGAAAATAATATAAATGAATATTATTTAATACAGATTAGATATAAAATTTTGATTTAATTGGGAAAGGTTATACATTTAATAATATTATTATTAATTTCAATGGAAATTAATTTAATATTCGGTATGTTTCTTAAAATTTTTATCTCTTTATTGCTCGCGGGTTATAAAGATTAGTATCACTAGATTTCGGATTTTCTATGTAACTAATAATTTCAAGAAATCACCGTCTCTCAGGTTATGAATCTCGCTCACTGTCACTGATTTAATTAATAAAATATAAAGAAATTTAAATTAATAAGTTAACCAAGAAAAAAAATAACTAAATTAATAGATATAATAATTAAATAATTAGAAACTAATAATTAAAAATAAAAACTGGACCACTGCGTCCCATATCCTTGTAGAAGTCAGGTCTAAAACTTCTTCCTGTCGATCCGCCTCTCCTTCCTCGACCTCTCCAACCTTCTCGTCTTGAACTTATTGCTCCCCATCCTCTTCCTCTGCCACTAGTGCATCCACTACCTCCCCTACCTCTGTGTAATTCAGGGTTTCTGGAATGCTCTCTGGATCGATAAAAACTACACAACATAAATTAAAAAAAGAAATAAAAATATATGATTTGTGAATTTGAATGTTTAAAATAATTAATTATTATATTTAATAAAAAGCAATAATACATTTTATTTCTCTCCTTTAATTTTTTTCCACCTCTTTTTCTACGACGAAATAGATTTTCAAATGGATTCTCATCGAAATCGCTTTCCTTAGGTTCAGAAAGACTTTCCTCTTCAATTAAATCCGAATAACAGCCTCTGAAAGTAGATTAATCTTAAATAATTAACAAAAAATTTGGAATACAAAATTTGGAAAATTCTCACTTATTTTTGGTAGTATCTCCATCATCCTCGAGGATCTTTTTATTGTTAATCTTTTCGTCTTTCTTTAATGATGAATTTATGTAGCTATTATCATTATTCTTCGAAACATTATTAAATATATGTAATTTCTTCCTTCCATCGGTGTCTTTAATGTTGGAAACCATACTCGACCTACGTAGGTATCATTGAAAAATTAATACACAGTTATTGAAAATGACGAAACATAAGCTAAATATACAGGGTGCTACGCAACATATTGACTTCCGGTCATGGGAAGGTAGAGGGGACTAAGACAAACAGAAAAGTATTGTACTATTTTGCGCTTGGACGAAAAGTTATCGAAATACGAAATTTTAAAAATCGCCGTATTAGCCCAACCTACTGGCGAATGTAAGCGCGCGGTAAGATGCGTCGGCATAGCGGCCCCGCGCGGGGAAACGTGCGAGCGGTCGCGTAAGCGGCGGACGGGCAGCGGCGCGCCTCGCCTCCCTACTCCTCGCCCCGCACCGCCATTCTATTCCTCGCCGCACACCGCCTCGAGCGGGGCCGCTAGGCCGACGCATCTCACCGCGCGCTTACATTCGCCAGTAGGTTGGGCTA
>NW_011960699.1:0-2116 GCF_000949405.1 Vollenhovia emeryi | reverse complement strand
TTTTCCTTAAAAAAAATTTCAAATTTTTTATTCAAAACGACTTGATAAGTAAACCCCTACTATACATATAATAGGCACATTTTTCGATATATAGAATATTAAAAAAAGATTCAGTGCTTTAATGGCAGACAGTACTTATGAAATGGAGCAAAAAGTCACAATAAACATAAATCGAAAAATTAATATTTTCAGAGTTACAAACAAATTTTTATTTAAAGCAGATTTCATATATTCAGAAAAAGAAAAAAGGCAAATTCTTCTAATTCTAAAATTGACAGATTTTCTACTCTGTCGTCCTTTCATTTCCATACATACTTTACACCTTCGTACTACATAATTGTAAACTTTATCAAAACTTTTCACGTGTTTATAACTCCAAAAATAGTAATTATTATTTTATATATGTGTTCGAGATTGCGACGATGGGCGAAGGGGAGCGCGGGGCAGGAGCGGTGAGAGGGGCGCGAGTCGCGAGTCGCGAGAATTGCGGTTGAAGAACGCAACGCGGCAGCACCCCCTGGGTTCGCAAGCGCGGGAGCGAGCGAACGACGATCTAGCGTGAGATAGAGCGAAGGGAAGGGCAGAGTTACAAAGAGAGTGGTGCGATACACACCAGCGAGAAAGTCGGGCGGTATTTCTGGACCCGGGCTACGCGCGCTTAACCAGTTCTGAGAGTAATCAAGTGGTTTAGACGCAGTACAATCGACCTGGAAAACCTCCCTCGGCTCCTACAGTCGTCGCAGTCTCGAACTGAACCGGAGACAGGAAAATTCGGCGGAGAGTCGACTGCCGGAGCGAAGCTCGGCTCGTGCGGGACGGGCCGTAGGTCCGTCTGCAGCCAACCGAAGATATTCAACCCTAACGCATCCCGTCGTGTAATCACTCCGTTCGCGGTGAGGTGCGTCTTGCGCAACATTGAACGCCCCGCGGTGGAGTTGCCAGCCGAGGACTTTATTTCTCGCCAAAATTCGGCCATATTTCTCGGCACGTGGCAATCGGCAGTGCCACCGTGCGTGATGACCTCGACCGGTCACGAATATGTCTCGTGGTGACAACGCACATGGTATTGACTTCGCCTTTAAGAAACGTTGTTCGAATGCAAAACCACCGACGGGGGCGTGATTTGCGGGTGCGTGAACGAACAGTGTTGATAAGTACGAGACTTCACCTTCTATTCAAGTGACGATCCGTTTATAACATTTGTGCCGCGCACACGTCAGAGCGCGAACCACTTCTGTATATCCGAACGTACGAAATACCGACGCACGCCCAGGTCGGTGTGCACGCTGGACGTTTATACTCCGGGGTCGTGCATCGGCTGGAAACTCGGCAGCGTATGAACAATATGTATAGATACCAAGGGGGTAACCACTTGGTGTAATCGTGGGACAGTGTCCCCGAAATCATTATGAAATCCTTATGAAATCCCCATGTAATCATTTTGTAATCAGATGTAATCATGAAGTCAAATGAAATCATGAAAATCACCAGAAATTACAATGAAATCATATGTAGTCAGCAGAAATTATTTTGAATTTCCGTGTTATCATTGGAAATCATGTATAATCACTATGAAATCTACAACATCTCCAGCTCGGTCGTGTCGATTCAACCTATTTCGATTAGTGCTCGCTCTCGATTATTCTTTGTTTCAGTTAAGTAACAAGTAAAGTTATATTAGCTTCAAAGTGTAAAACGATTGTGCGTCGAAAGCTCGAGGTAATATTTTTCACAATAAATTTTCAGTATTATTAAAATTGCCAGATACGGTCAATAAAAATCACTGATGTTTTTCATATTTTATCTTTGTGCTTTATAATCATGACTCACCTCAGTTGGATTTTCATCATTTGAATACATTTTATATAGGCCTGATTATTTTTAAGGTAATTGAGTGGTTTAGGATTTGTTTTTGTAACGATAGCGCAACTCTTCCCCGGTACTGAATTCCGGACAGGACTCCGGCGGGTATCACTTATTACGCGAATAAATGCGGAACTTAGTCGGACGCGCGGTTCCGACTAACGGTTGGAAGAGTTGGCTTTCTTTCGGTCGGTTTTGACGTGCTGTGTGTCGGTTTAATTAAATCCCCCGTTCCTCCTATGTGCCGAATATG
>NW_011960698.1:0-2116 GCF_000949405.1 Vollenhovia emeryi | reverse complement strand
TGACCCATATATACACTGGTAAAAAAAATTAACGCAACAAGAAATTTACATCAAAATTTGACGAATTTCAAATAAGCGTAACTTCGCGAAAACTGGTCGAATTGAAAAGTTTTTTTTTTCATTTTATAGGGCAAAGTCTCTGCTTTAAGAAGCTCTTATTGGAATTTGCATTCACTCTTCCCATTTCTCGGAACTTTCTCAAAATCATGACCATGTTTTTTCTCTAAAAAATTGCACACTTTGACGCACTGTGCGGAGTGTAGTAATTTTTCTTCGTCAGTTCTGCTTACGGTATCAAAAAGTGTATACTTTTCTCTTCAATTTAAAAAAAAGAAGTTCCTACGATTTTTTTCGCCAAATCACAGCTCATTGAAATAACCCTTGTGTTTTCGACATTACCGACGATATCTCCGTTAAAAATCATCGTATTTTTTTTTAAATTAAAGCTTGCACTCTCAGCTTCAAAACTATAATAGTCACCAGATTTTTCCTCGAATACATCTGCGCTGTTGTAGCTTTTAAAATGTAAGGACATGTTTTTACCTAAAAACTAACCAACTTTGGCCAGGTGCTCGGGCGTAGGAAATTTTTCCTCGCTAATTCTGCTCGAAGTATCAAAAAGTGTGTACTTTTCCCTTTAATTTAAAAAAAAGAAGAAGTGACTGCGATTTTTTTTCGCCAAGTTACAGCTTTTTGAAGTAACCCTTGTATTATCGTTCATTACCGTCGACATCAGCGTAACCCAATGTGCACGTGGAGGTTGCCGTTCGGATTTTGCACATCGTGTGATCCTACAAGTCACGCAGCCATCTTCCCATCATATCCCAGCATGTTCGATATATATGAATACACCACTGGCCCTCTTCAGGGCCACACGATGTGCAAAGTCCGAACGGCAATCTCCACGTGCACATTGGGTTACGCTGATGTCGACGGTAATAAACGAAAATACAAGGGTTACTTCAAAAAGCTGTAACTTGGCGAAAAAAATCGCAGTAACTTCTTTTTTTTTTAATTGAAGGGAAAAGTACACACTTTTTGATACTTCGGGCAGAATTAGCGAGGAAAAATTTCCTACGCCCGGGCACCTGGCCAAAATTGGTTAGTTTTTAGGTAAAAACATGTTCTTACATTTTAAAAGCTACAGCAGCCCTGATGGAAAAATTTTGCTGAAAATGTAATGAAATTTGCTGAAAGTTGTTTGAAAATCTCTTGCATTGACCCAATTTCATTATCATTTCAGCAATTTTTCATTAAAAAATTTATTTTCAGTGAAATTCTGCAAATTTCATAATATACATTTCAAAAATTTTCACTAATTTTTAGTAATATTAATTAACTTTCATCTAATTTCACAGTATTTAATTGAATTTCATAACGAAACTTATGATTTATTTTAAAATGGTTTCAACAAGTTTCCAATAATTTTCATTTCACTTTTCATCAATTTCATTACATTTTCAGCAAAATTTTTCCATCAGGGAGCGCAGATGCATTCGAGGAAAACTCTGGTGACCAGTTTTTGAAGCTGAAAGTGCAAGCTTTAATTTAAAAAAAAACGATCTTGCTACGATGATTTTTAACGGAGATATCATCGGTAATGTCGAAAACACAAGGGTTATTTCAATGAGCTGTGATTTGGCGAAAAAAATCGTAGAAACTTCTTTTTTTTTTAAATTGAAGAGAAAAGTATACACTTTTTGATACCGTAAGCAGAACTGGCGAAGAAAAATTACTACACTCCGCACACTGCGTCAAAGTGTGCAATTTTTTAGAGAAAAAACATGGTCATGATTTTGAGAAAGTTCCGGGAAATGGGAAGAGTGAATGCAAATTGCAGAGACTTTGCCCTATAAAATGAAAAAAAACTTTTCAATTCAGTTTTCGCGAAGTTACGCTTATTTGAAATTCGCCAAATTTTGATGTAAATTTCTTGTTGCGTTAATTTTTTTGACCAGTGTATACATATGTATGTATATATACATATTACAATACATAAAAATATAAACAGATTTTCTACTTTAAGTTTTGTTGCACAATATCGTTAGTTTAAAAAGTGGACTTATGCAATGTAGGTATATTACTAATGGAATTATATAACTTAAGGTGATGCTGG
>NW_011960697.1:0-2115 GCF_000949405.1 Vollenhovia emeryi | reverse complement strand
ACTTAGTCGCTTATACTTTGCGCGAGACACTACCGTGTCTCGTGATAGGCCGGTTCTAACTCGGGAGCTCCGAGGGGGGAGCGGGGCGGGGGGGTACCCCGCGGCGAGGGGACAGCGGGGAGGGGGGTACTCCGTGGCGAGGGGACCGCGGGGAGGAGGGAAGTACGCGACCTTGACGTCACGCAAGATGCTGACCTGTCACTACGTGACATGTAACAGATATCTAGGTGCTGACCTGTCATCGAACACCTGGACGAGTATGAGTCACGGGGTCAAGCGCCGAAACCTGGCTGATGACTTTCTTATCAAGGTGAACGATGTCGAGGAGTTCCGCGTTTATTATTCCGCAGCGCTTGGCTATCCGCGGAGGCGCGGGGAGGGAGATATTCCGCGGCGATCCGCGGGGCGCGGGGAAGGAGATATTCTGCGGCGATTCGCGGGGTCGCGGGGAGGGGGTGGACCGCGACGCTACGCGATCCGCGGTGGTCCGGGGAGGACCGCGGCGCTACGCGATCCGCGACACATGCATGTAATAGATATCACCGGGGGATGATGATATACAAATGATTAGCGCAGACACACAGCTGCGCGCATCCATGGCATGAGTCATGAGGTCAAGCGCCTAAACCTGGCTGCTGACAGCGACTTTCTTGTCTAGGTGTGTGATGTCGGGGAAGTTCCGCGTTTAAACTCGCACCTACTGCGTCAGCATGTAATAGATATCACAGAGGATGTCTATGATTAGCACCGATACCACAGCTACATATTAATATTATTTTCCATGGTATGAGATCAAACGCCGAAACCAGACTGCTGACAGCGACTTTTTATGGTATATAAACGGTCTGGAAACCCGCTGTACCACAGTAGGAGATTTTATACGAGATCGAAAACTAAGAATACGTTGGGACCCACGAACGCATCGTTAGACAAGAAGTTCGTATTTATCATCCAGTTTCTTCGTGTCCTGATAGGTCTTAAGATTTCCTTAGCAAGAATGAATTATTACACTCCTCAGGAAATGTCATCCACCAAGAAACAGCGTAGCGTGTAAGTACTACAAAGTTATCGTATATTTTCCTTTACCATTTTCCACATTTAATTGTATTTTTCAAATAGTTTTAACAATCGCCGTTACACACGGTATGTTCATCGAAGCAGTTATACGCCATCCGTTCCTCAAGATGAAACTGTATCATGCAAGAAACAGTGTGGTGACATGTGAGTACCATAAAGCTACTGCATATTTGCACACATTTTTTACACATATAATTGTATTTATTTTACTTTATATATTCTTTCAGTTCTAATGATGAACCGCATAATCCGCCGCGTATCATGTGCAGGAGGTTACCGCTGACATCTACATCGTTCAAATACATAGACATTGGGATCAGAGTAGTACCTCGTGCATCCTACGTAGAAATAATTCTCGGCGATAATCAAGGACATCAGATTGAGTTAGATCAATCAATTTGGAAAGAATACAGACAAAATCAATAAAAAATAGACCAGCTGCTAAAGGCAACAGATGCGTCATCATCATCAGCGATACAGCTTAATCATTTAGCTATAGAACTAGTTAGAATGCGCCACGGAAATATTGTAAAAGTAACATCAAATAATACTTCTATGTACATGAAACCATCAACCATATCATTTTTATTTGAATTGGAACACTGTGTAGACTCCATACATTTTCAACTGTATGCGGATCTAGAAACTGCACATGAAAGCTTCGAAGAACTCGTTGTGCATGTACAAGATATGTGGATGAGTGACGAAAAAAAATGCGATACACCGAACGATGCAGTTAGAATCCTACACGACAAGTACTATAAAAATTCAACCGAAAATGGTGAATTTATTTCGATCATAATGCGCGAAGTAATGGTTTATGCTGTAAAAGAAATTCTTGCCGAAGCCCATAGTCGGGGTGATGTATTTTGATAAATTGAGGTAATAAAATGAGATTAAAATTTTTTTGAATGACATACATTTTTTCTTCCACTTCCTATCCATTCTATCTTCCCTTCCCAAGTAGTTAATAAGAAGAAGAAGAGCGGCAGCATAGGGCTATATGCGAGGAAGAGGATGCGAACGGGGAGAGAGAGA
>NW_011960696.1:0-2117 GCF_000949405.1 Vollenhovia emeryi | reverse complement strand
GCAGCTGTGTGTCTGCGCTAATCATTTGTATATCGTCATCCCCCGGTGATATCTATTACATGCACGCGCCGCGGATTGCCAAAGACTTTTGTCAGCAGCCAGGTTTCGGCGCTTGATCATACCATGGAAATAATACGTGTAGCTGTGGTATCGGTGCTAATCAAAGGCATCCTCGGTGATATCTATTACATGCTGACGCAGTAGGTATGAGTTTAAACGCGGAACTTCCCTGACATCACGCACCTAGACAAGAAAGTCGCTGTCAGCAGCCAGGTTTAGGCGCTTGACCTCATGACTCATGCCATGGATGCGCACAGCTGTGTGTCTGCGCTAATCATTTGTATATCGTCATCTTCCGATGATATCTATTACACGCATGTGTCGCGAATTGTCTCGCGCCGCGGACCTCCCCGCGCCGCGGATCGCGTAGCGCCACGGTCCTCCCCGCGCCACCGCGGATCGCGTAGCGTCGCGGTCCTCCCCCTCCCCGCGCGAATCGCCGCAGAATATCTCCTTCCCCGCGCCCCGCGGATAGCCGCGGAATATCTCCCTCCCCGCGCCTCCGCGGATAGCCAAGCGCTGCGGAATAATAAACGCGGAACTCCTCGACATCGTTCACCTTGATAAGAAAGTCATCAGCCATTTCGACGCTTGACCCTGTGACTCATACGCGTCCAGGTGTTCGATGACAGGTCAGCACCTAGATATCTGTTACATGTCACGTAGTGACAGGTCAGCACCTTGCGTGACGTCAAGGTCGCGTACCGCCCCTCCTCCCCGCGGCCCCCTCGCCACGGAGTACCCCCTCCCCGCTGCCCCCTTGCCGTGGGGTACCCCCCCCGCCCCGCTCCCCCCTCGGAGCTCCCGGGGTAGAATCCCCCTATATACCCTACTATCCTTGGTACATTTCTGTTGTACATTTTCGCGTGTGCGTGTGTATTTATCTCGTGAAGCATTACGTCGTATTTTCGTGTGTGCGCGCGCGCGTGCATCGTCGCATTATCATAGCTGCGTTCTGTAATTCAGTGAATATGTAATATACGTGATAATTAGGGTCCGGACATTCCGGCGGTTTCTCGGTGCGCGCGCGGAGAACCACTGCTCGAGAGTGAGTCGCGTGCTCGTTGAAGTGAGATAGTAATATTTCGATCGTCATTTCTTTATTGGTCGCCGAATATCTTTGGAAAATGTTGTCATCTCACTTTAGCGAGCGTGCTCCGCGCGTGCACTGAGAAACCGCCCGAACTAGTGATAATGCAATACGGTAAACTATAGATTTTTTTCAGTACTGGTAATGAATTACTGAACACAGTCCGTGTATTAGATGATGCGGTTAGTTCGTGTCGCATTGGCGGAAAATTTCGCGAATGTTGTGTTATCATAAAACCTAATCCTAATCTACAAAGTGCTTTTTGCTTCCTGTTTTCCGCTCTTTGTCTTTTTGCTTCTTTGCCTCTCCACGTACTATTTTATCGATAATCGTGTTTCTTATCACATATTTTTCAAA
Source organism: Vollenhovia emeryi (assembly GCF_000949405.1). Lineage (NCBI taxonomy): Eukaryota > Metazoa > Arthropoda > Insecta > Hymenoptera > Formicidae > Vollenhovia > Vollenhovia emeryi. Next base: position 610 of record NW_011960696.1, on the reverse strand, counting down.
TTAAAAGTTGAACTCCAGAAATGACAAGAATCACGTGATAAAAGATATTTCAATTGTCAATGGAAAAACAAGAAAGCAAAAGGACAAAAAGCAGAAAACAGGAAGCAAGCATCACATTGTAGATTAGGCTTAAGGATTGTCTACAATGAGTATTAAGGGGGTAAGGGATGAACATTAATCTGTAATGTACGAAACGAAAAACAATGTATTAATGAAAGAAGTATTTGAAAATACTTTTAGATGCCGTGGTTCGTAGTTAAATTTGAATTGGAAAATACTGTTGAAGCTGTACCAAAAAGCTGGTATTGTGAAAAAAGCTCGACCTGTTACTGGCCACCGGATGCCTGCAATAGTTCAACTATTCAAGAAAAAATAAAAAATCAGCACACTCCGGATCGTTCATTATGGAAAACATATCATGCCATAATCTTGGGGCAATATGGCAAGTTCTGTTTATTGATGATGTGAGAATACAAGGATATGCAGCAAGTCTTCACTCAGCTTTAAATATTCTTTCTGTTTTTTTCTTATTTTTCGTTTTCCAAATCTTATCTTTTCTTCATTAATTTTTTTCAATATATACAGGGTGCTACGCAAGACTTTGACGTCC
>NW_011960695.1:0-2115 GCF_000949405.1 Vollenhovia emeryi | reverse complement strand
TCTCGTAGGGTTGTAACGATCGCTCCTCGCTCTTGCCGGCTCAGGCTCAGGATTTCGGACGGGATTCTGAAATCCGTTTATGCTTCGCGGAACTTAATCAGACGCGCGGTTCTGACTAATCGGTCGGAAGAGCTAGCGTTCTTTCGGTCGGTGTTTGACGTGCTGTGTGTCGGAAAAAAGGGATCCTCCGTTCCTCCTATTTGCCGAATATGCTCAGCTCCAGGGCTGTCGGGAGGAAAGGAGGACAAGATCTTAATTATTCAGTTTAAAGTCAATCGCTTGGGAGGATCGGAAATAAGTCGGACAAGTGTTTAAAGGTGAAATCGCTATGAACGAGGTTTATTCAGGGATGAATACAATGGAATCGTGGTAATTACAATGGGTCCGCCCTAGAGTAAAAATATAAAGGAAAGGAAAAGATTAATATTACAACGGGTCCGCCCTGTGATTAAATACAGAGAAAACAGGATATGATTAGTCGGAGTCAACTCGGAATACGGAAAGTAATGATTACAATACGGATTTTAACGAGTACGGAAAATAATGAGTACAATACGGATTTATAACGAGGTACGGAAAGTACGGAATCAGTACGGAAAATAATGAGTACAATACGGATTTATAACGAGGTACGGAAAGTACGGAGTCGATACGGAAAATAATGAGTACAATACGGATGTATAACGAGGTACGGAGAGTACGGAATCGGTACGGAAAATAATGAGTACAATACGGATTTATAACGAGGTACGGAAAGTACGGAATCACACTGGTAATACTGGAAACAGTCAGGCAGGATGACTGCACGGACCCCTCTGGTCTGCAAGGGAAGAAATAGTAATGGGATTAATACTACGGAGCTTGCTATTAGCTAATGAGAAATATTCTTCCCACCCGAATATTACCCCCCTGAGTTCTACCGGTCAGGAATCAGGAAAAGGAATCTGGTCAGGACAGGATCACGCCCGAGCGGCGCCTCGTGATGCGTGAATTTTTCAGTAGCAATTGTACACCGAGGAGCACCCCGTTAGGTGTACGCTACTGCGGAAAACACTCCGCCCCGCGAAACACGGCGGTACCCGTGCCTACGGGGGGAACGGAGTCAGGACGGAAACAGGAGACCGGTACGGGAAAGTTGTAGCATGTGTACGCCGAGGAGCACCCCGTTAGGCGTACGCTACTGAGGGACGGGGCCCATAACGGAGTAGAGCCTCCGCTGTGTGCTCCGGTTCGGTATATAGCCGGAGACAGGAGCACCCATTCAACTCCGGTTTATACCTGCAGCGGAGATACCCACTGCCCGGTGCTGACGGTCGGAGCACCAAGCGTCAACTGAGTTAAAGCGCCTGCTCCGGAGGGGCTTTTATACCCCCCGGATGTAGGCGCGCGGGGAGAGGTGGCGGGGGTAGGCGCGGCGTTGCCGGCTGCCGTCAACGCGTGGCAACCGCGCGTTATCGATTTTCTCGCCGACTTCGACGCGGCAACCGCGCGTTATCGATTTTTCCCGTGCGCGGCTGTTCGTGCCGTCTCTTTCTAATTATCGCGCCTCTATTTCTCTCTCTTTCTCTCCCGGAATTTCGGTTTTTTGCCAACGGCCGCGCCTCCCCGGCCGCCCTCGTTACAGGGTATAAAAGGAGACCCGCGAGACTGAATTTTGTTTGACCATGTGCGGCCTAGCGGCGGTCGGTGAATACTCAGAAGCTGGCGCTCACGCGCCCGCGCGCGTGTCGCGTAGTGCCGGTTGCTAATTTGTGCCGGCTAAAATCAAGAGGGAACCACTAAAAAATAGAATACTTTTCTTTGGGTGAAATATCTACAGCACATTACTGGAATATTTGCTGTATATTCCAGGAACATTCATAGAAATATCTACAGCACATTACTAGAATATTTGCAGTACATTCGGGTACATTCGTAGCACATTCAGATGAACATTCTAGAGATGTTTCTAGAACTTTTGAAGTGCTCCATTGGTACATTCTATAAATATGCCTCGAACGTATAAAACGACTATTAGAAGATTCCTGGAATCTTCGAATGTTCTTGGCGTATATTCCTAGAATGTTAATGGAACGTTTTTGTGCTATTTGGGTCAATACCTTGAACTCGACGTCC
>NW_011960694.1:0-2115 GCF_000949405.1 Vollenhovia emeryi | reverse complement strand
TTTTTCAAATACTTGCCAGAAAGTTCAACATTAAATAATATTGTTGCTTTATGTATGAAGTGTTCCCCTCAAAAAGAAGTAAAGGGGTATCATAATTGCTCATCTAACTTTCTAAGCCATTTGAAAAGGAAACATGGCAAAGATTGTATCGAGGAATATAAGAATTACGTCAAAAAGAAGAAAACTGAAAAGAGAAACAACGAGACTAGTAGCGGCAGAGTGTCTACAACTGTGAAAGTGAAAAAACAAACAGTTACATTGACACAAGAGCAATTTGATGAAAATATTGTTAAATACTTCATCCATTCTATGATATCATTGAGAGCTATAGAAGATCCTTATTTTCTGAATATTTTTAAAGATTTAAATTTATCGAACATTGGCCTCAAAATAATGAGCCGACGAACTTTGGGACGTCGTATAAAAAATTATTATACAAGTGAAATCGCAAACATAAAGTCTATATTACATGAGACTGATTATGTTTGTACTACAGTAGACATCTGGTCTGGTCGGAAACGGAGTTTTATTGGAGTTACAGCGCATTGGATTACTAAGGATTTGTGCAGGATGTCAATAGCATTAGCTTGTCGCAGATTCAGAGGCACGCATAGTTATGATCGCATATCTGAACTAGTACAAGAAATCAATTCTTAATTTAATCTCACTGTTAACAAGATTGTTGCTACTGTAACTGATAATGGCAGCAATTTTGTCAAAGCATTCAAGATGTTTGGAGTAAAATTAACTAATATTAAGATGGTTGACGATTGCGATGAAGATGGACTCGACGCGATTTTATCCGATTCTGAGGATTTTGAAGAAGAAGAAAACGCTGATTCTTCAATTGTAGATGACTCGGACCTCTACACAGAAAATTATTTACTACCATCACATTTAAGATGCTGTGCACATACACTCAGTTTATGTGCAACTACTGACGCAAATAAAGTATTAAATATACAAAATACTCAGTTGTCAAATATTCATAATTGTGTAATGAAGAAATGTAATGCTTTGTGGAAAGCGGTGGGACGCCCTAAGTCGGCAGAAATAGTACAAAATGTTTTAGAGCATTCTTTGAGCCGGCCTGGTCAAACTAGATGGAATAGTTTGTTTGATTCATTACAACAAATTTTCTCAATCTTAATTTACATAAGGCATTAAATATTAAAAATCCTATTAAAGACAATGAATTTGACTATATACAAGAGTATTTAATGTGTACTACACCAGTTGCAGAAGCACTGAATATAATGCAAAGTGAAAATAATACGTATTACGGTATTGTTCTACCATGTTTATTCGCATTAAGAAGAAAACTTAAAAAAATAGAGAAAAAAAATTAACTTACTGCAAATCTCTTATCGAAACTTATATAGAAAGCGTTGAGAGAAGCTTAACCAATTTTACAATTTGACTACGCCTGAATCAAAGAATGCTGCAATTGCTGCTATGTCTTATCCACGCTTTAAAAATAAGTGGTTATCTTGTGTGGAATCTATAAAACGAAACGAAGTTATAAATATGTTCAAAACAATTATATCAAAAGAAATTCATGAAAAACCAGAAACAGCAGTAACTCATGCTACCAAAAATACAAAAAAGGAAAATAAATTTTTCATCTTTGATTCAGATTCAGATTCTGAAATGCAATCTAATCGATCTTCGGGTTTCCCACAGACGAAAGCTGAATTACTAATGTTACATTTTTTTGCAGAGGAAAGCCAAGAATTAGAAATACTTAATAGATATCCGGAAATAAAGAATGTCTTTATCAAATATAACACTGCTTTACCATCTTCTGCACCAGTTGAGAGATTATTCTCATACGCAACCATGACTGATCTTCCAAAGAGTCACAAGTTATCAGACCAAATGTTTGAGAAGAGAGTTATTTTAAAAGCTAATCTCAATTATAAAAAAACATTAGTCTTCGTTTTACTTTTACTAAATGTTAAATACATGTAGTAATGTAATATGTTAAATATGTGTAATAATTATTATAAGGTTTATTTTTCAATTATTTACTAATCACATTGCCTCAATAAAAAATTACATATCAGAATTATTATATGCTATTTTATTAAAATTTACCTATTTTCCTCTTTCTTT
>NW_011960693.1:0-2114 GCF_000949405.1 Vollenhovia emeryi | reverse complement strand
TTATACTGAGAAACCATGCTATATACGCACAATTATTCGAAACAGTGGCGTTATATAATGAAAAACTTTGACGAATCCTATACTATAGTCGGACAAGTCCTGAAAACTGCCCTTTCACATACTGTATGTGAAAGGGCAGTTTCCAGGACCTATCCTACTACATGGCATTCGTCAAAAGTTTTGATAATATAACACGGCCGTTTTCTGGTCGGAATTATTGTGCGTAATGAAACATTCGTTATACTGAGAAACCATGCTATATACGCACAATTATTCGAAACAGTGGCGTTATATAATGAAAAACTTTGACGAATCCTATACTATAGTCGGACAAGTCCTTAAAACTGCCATTTCATATACAGTATAAGTATACATATACATTTGATATTTATCGATTTATTCAGATTTGTTCAAATCAAATTAAGACCGAAATGGTTTATGTAATAATGTATAAATAAGATTTATATTTATATACACACAGGGTGTCTGATAAAAAAGTTGCCAATTGAAAAATAGTGGTTTTCTACATTTTTGCAACATATTCAAAGAATTAAAACACGTCACTTGTAGTCGACCCGACTGACATATTTCTTTATTAGTTAATACAACGTTTCGACCCTATTTTTTGGTCCTTTTCAAGTGAAACTAAGTGAGTTATCGTCGTCTAATAAGACAGTGTCGGATTTTAAAAACACGTGTACATGTGAGCGCTGTGGCTGCTGGGTTCGTGCCCAGAATTGGCGAATTGGCAGTTTGACACACCGGTTATGTAGCTTCAAAAAAGCGAACGTCATACTTCCTCACTCGCACATCCGCTCGGAAACCTTCAAAGTTGACGACGTTTCTTGAAACTCTCGAGACTGATAAATTCACTTCTCCAATTTTGCATCGCGATATCTCCGCTCGTAGAACACGTAGACGAAAAATAAAACACTTTCATTATATTATAATTTGCACCCAAGCTATCCATTGAGCCTACTTAGATTTTGACGGTTGATTGAATCAGCCGTTATTGAGATCCGATTATCTAGTTTATAGTTCCAGTTGAATTATTTGTAATATATTTTTTTTAATTACAGTAATATTTACTTAATTTTCGTAAATTACATTGCATCAGATTCAGTTTTATGTACTGCTAAACACATTGAAAATAATATCATCCTGAAAGCTACCATTGTATACGTAATGGTTTTCAGGACTTTCCGTTTTTTTATCATTTCGATAGTGCATTCTGATAATTATTTTGTTGTTTGTGGAATATAATTATTGTTGTATTTTGTGTCTTCTTCTTTCGATTTGCGTATTCGCGTAAATATACACGGTCGGTCTCGCGCGCGGTAGTTGCTGTGTTATACTTGGCGTGAGACATTACGTACCGTATCTCTTGATGACAATATCTAACAATAAGTGTAATTTGTGTAATTGTAATTACGAGCGCCATTTATATTATAAGACACAAAATAATAATTATATTCTACAAACAACAAAATAATTATCAGAATATAATATCGAAATGATTAAAAAAATGAACAGTTCTGAAAACCATTATGTACTATGTGTACAATGGTAGCTTTCAGGACATTATTATTTTCAATGTATTTAGCAATAAATTAAACTGAATCTGATGATGCAATGTAATTTACGAAAATAAAGTAAATATTAGTGTTATTTAAAAAATATGTGTTACAATTAATTCAACTGGAACAATAAATTTTTTAAATATTATTATGTCCTGGAAACCACCTACTTAAAAGTCATACAAGCATGAAGTGGTACATTTCAGGACATCGTATTTTTTTTATTAATCAATATTAAATACTATATTTTACGATCAAAATTATTAGTTTCTTTTTCTTAAACGTATATCTATTAATAGAAAACAATTTTGTGCGATAATAGTGTAATACGTACAAAGTAAAAGGAAGGTCCTGAAAACTGCCTATCCATATATATAATTCAATTGGCAAAAAAACCTAAAGTATACAGGGTGCTCCGCAACATATTGAAGACCGGTCATGGGAAGGTAGAGGGGACTAAGACAAACAGAAAAGTCCTGTAATATTTTGCGCTTGGACGAATAGTTATCGAGATACTGAATTTTAAAAATCGACGTA
>NW_011960692.1:0-2114 GCF_000949405.1 Vollenhovia emeryi | reverse complement strand
AAACTAAGAACCTATCTCTCTATATTTGTAAAACAATCTGAAAAGAAACTTTGCTTTATATACAATAATTATTAATTTAATTATTTATTATTTATTAATTTTATTTATTTTATTTGTATATTTATTTATTAACTGTATTCAAAGATCCTAAAAATAAAATTTAAGAAATAACTGAAATAAGACTGATACGTAACATGTACTAAATTTGTATTAAATTTACCTAATATGATATACTCGTAATTAATAGCGTATTTCTAGTACATAAAACTAGTACATAAAAAAGAAATTTAGTAGTAAATCAAAATAGTATTCATATATGTATAAACATATCAGTTATATGCTATTGACGTAAACGTGAACTATTAAATTAATTTTAATTACAAGATTCATTATTATTAAGATAAAATCTTATAAACACATGACTTGTATAATATATTTAACTTATCACCTTGTGTTCGCGGCGAATGAACCACGGTTCAGGACGGCCGGGTTACCGGCGGAGCGGCGTTGCCGCGGGCGAGGTGTAAGCGCTCGGCGGCGCCGGCTGCGCGTGCGCGGCGTGCGAGCGAGGCGAGCGGAAGCGAGCGCGGCGTGCGAGTCGCCACTTCTGCAGCTTGTCTTCCGGTCAGCGACAGTGTAGTGTGCAGTGCGACCGGGAAGAGGACGAGTGAGCTGTGAGGAGTCGAGAGGAACGGTGGCAGACGTTGGACTCTAACCAAGCGACTTTGCCGTTACCCGTCGAGGCTCTGGACCGGGATCAGCGGGGCAGCCGAGAACCCCACGATCATCGGACTGCGGTTGCGGAGGACGGTGGAACGGGGACAGGACGGATCCGGCCACCGGGAGAAGGCGAGGGACCTTCGACAGCGTACGAGGAAGCCGATCCGGCCGGTTCGCCGGCCTGGCGGTCGCGCAAGCGGCTGATACGGCTGGTTCGCCGGTCTGGCGGTTACGAGCGGAATCGGGAGGTGAGGGCGCCGACCCGGCTATTCGCCGATCTGGGGGTCGAGGGAGCGACCGATCCGGCCGGTTCGCCGGTCCGGTGGTTGCAAGCCGTGTTCCCGGGCGGGGACGTAGTCCCGAGGTAGGGAGCGCCGTCCTCTCTCACCGACCCGGCTCGAAGGACCAGGATAGAGGTAACTGAGTTCGTACTCGCGGGAGGGGAGGTGAGGGCGCCGACTCGGCTATTCGCCGATCTGGGGGTCGTGGGAGCGACCGATCCGGCCGGTTCGCCGGTCCGGTGGTTGCAAGCCGTGTTCCCGGGCGGGGACGTAGTCCCGAGGCGGGAAGCACCGTCCTCTCTCACCGATCCGGCCGCGGTTAGCACCGCGGCCCGGCGAACCTTCCGCGGGGATAGCGGGACGACGGATGTTCCCGACGGGAGAGGGGCGCGGTATTCGCCGGTGACGACGCGCCGCCATTTCGGGCCACCGTGGCCATTTCAGGTGTACGTATGGGTGGTTGCCTCGCGTAGCAGCGGTTCGCGCGGGACGAGCGTGATCGTGCCTGTACGGGAGGGGAGGCGTTAGCCACCAACGGCTCACCGCCATTACGGGCTAGCGTAGCCATTACGGTCGCGCCGAGAGACCGTTACCGTGTGTTGCGCCGGCACTTAATGTAAAGACGACTGCGAATAGGATGTGAATGGACTTGTATGTGATGGGTGTTTGCCTGCGCCGCTGATATTGCGGTCAGGTGTCAAGTTAATAAAGGGTACGCTTGCTCGGGCTTTTCCCTTAACTCGAAGGGTTTTTATGCCTCAGCAAGTGGGTGTGTAACGTGAGAATATTGTGTCATGATTATGTGATCCTTTCTCAGACTGCGTCCTACTTCCTTATCTACGGGCTCGCGGCTTTAATATTTATGAGACTTATGCGCGTACCGAACGTCAAAGGCGTTCCGATTAACTTAAATTCGGATAGGGCTTTGTCCAGGCGGATGAAGCGACACTAACCCGAACACCTTGTAAAGAAGATTGTGATTTTTCATTATTCAAAAGTGCTTTCACTTTAGTTCTGATGTCTTCTGGTGCAGGATTTTCTTCATGCTCACTACTGTCCATGGCAGGGGAATGTTTTTTGTTTTTTGATTTTTTTATAACAGATTCATCAAGT
>NW_011960691.1:0-2114 GCF_000949405.1 Vollenhovia emeryi | reverse complement strand
GTACAAGGTACGCATGTATGAAAGTGACGGATGGGGTTATGTGCCCCATGTGTCAAGTGTAAATGTGAATTTTAGTGTAATTTCTGAATGGATGAATGAAAGTTGGATATAAAAGCGTGTATGGATCGCGGTTCTGTACCAGAACTGCTGTAAGAATGACAATTTACATGTATATCAGTGTGAAACGTATGTATGGGTGATTGCGCTGCCGCTGCGGAGCGGCAAACGAGGATATTCTGTAAATTTGCGATTTATGAGTGAAAATTCAAGTAAACGATTGTAAAATATTATTTGTTATCGCGAGAATATCCTGTCGAGTGTGTATTTGTGTGTTTGAATGCGTTACTTGTAATAATATTGTAATAATTGTGGATTTTGCATTTCAGGCGAGGCACCTGAAAAGTGAAATTTGCAGTTACGCGTGATTCTTTGCCGCGAATCGTTTTCTCTTCGAGATATTGTAATTCTACATTAGTCTGTAAAGTGTAAATATTGGATCTTGCACGGTTCTCCAATTATAAGGCCGACGCGAGAGATTTTTGTCAACTTTGGTACGAATGTCAAGAATGAAACTTTGAATGGTGAATAAATCATTGTAAATCTTTATATTTCCTGTATTGTAATGTAATTTTGAACGTCTGTACCAAATTTCGTTCTTCTATCTCTAGTAGTTGATATTTTATAAGGAATTTTCGATATTTATTAGCGTTCCGCGGCTATAGTGTAAAAGTGAAACTGGTAATTCTATGTATCTCATTGTAATCTTTTATTTTTTCAAGTTTGTAACGCGAATCCATATATCTGTAGCGAATTTCATTGTCGTAACATCGATAGTTTTACTTTGAGAAATTAAAAGCGATGGTAATATGCGTTTTACGACTGTGGCTGCAAGAGTGAAACTTGTAAATATCTGTAGTTCGTTGTAAACTTTTATATTTTCAGGTTCGCATAGTAATTCTGTATATTAATGTCAAGTTTCATTATCGTAGCTACAACTGTTTAATTTTAAGAAATTAATTGCAGTTGTAATATGTGATTAGCGACTATAGCTGTAAGAGTGAAACTTGTAATTACGCGAAATTTATTGCAATTGCGATTGGTTTCTATTTTCTTCTGTGATTTTATACATGTCTATTCTTTTTCAGCTTTGTAACTTTACTGGTGTGATTGTAATACATTTAATTTGATTTGTATATACATTATACAATATATGTACTGAAATTGAATTGAATTTCCTTCGTATCGTTCCAAATCCTTTTCCGTTAATTAGTTTAAGTTACTTTCGCGTTTATCAAGGTATTTTAATGAGAAATGTAGTGAATTTACTGATTTCAGATGTATAAGGTGGCGAATAAGTATGCATTTTAATTTCTTTCTATAAACTTGTGTATCTTTGTACAATAGAGTTTAATATCGAAATGTTCAATGTACACTTATTAAATAGACGTTTGCGCGAGCCTATGCATATGGTTGACATGATTTTTGTTATATGTACTGTCTTTCCGGGTTCACGTTAGATTATGCAGGTTACAATATAAATGCGTTACTGGAGTGTTATAATTAGATGTGTTATGTGGCAATGGCAATGGCAAACGAATAATGTATGAGGTAAGTATACAATTATTAATGAAATTAAAGTTATAATTTGATTACTCACTATGATTTTGCAGGTGTGACGAGAAGTGACACATATTTAAAAAATGGTACTTTAAAAAATTAAACAAATATAACAAATTTTTGTGATATGTTAATATATAGTATATAAAGTAGTAAATGTGTAATACATTTATCACGTTGATATATATTTACAAATAGATGTTACAAATAAATGTATGTGTGAGAAATGCAGAATGCAAGAACGACGATATCAATAATCGACAAAATTGAGAAATGTGCAAGGTTAACGTTTCAATATAGGCCGGATTATATATTTATGACAACATAAAAGTCCAATGAACAAAGAAAATCTAGAATTGGACTGGTGTAAATCATTGTATTTCTTATTGTAAAAAGACTTGTGATTCAAATTTTATGACTTGATCTACAAATTACGTACTGGGCAAGACCACATCATACTACTATATTAGCAATGTTCTATATGTTTTATGCCCCAA
>NW_011960690.1:0-2114 GCF_000949405.1 Vollenhovia emeryi | reverse complement strand
GTAACGATACGTTTTCCGCTTTGCCGTTCTTCCCGGTTCTGGTCTCCGGATTCTCGGACGGGATTCCGAGATCCGTTTGTATTTCGCGGAACTTAATCAGACGCGCGGTTCTGACTAATCGGTCGGAAGAGCTAGCGTTCGTTCGGTCGGTGTTTGACGTGCTGTGTATCGGAAAAAGGGATCCTCCGTTCCTCCTATTTGCCGAATATGCTCAGCTCCAGGGCCGTCGTCGGGAGGAAAGGAGGACAAGATCTTAATTACTTAGTAGAGTCAATCGCTTAGGGGGATCGGAAAATAAGTCGGACAGGTGTTTAAAGGTTAAAAAACTATGAACGAGGTTTATTCAGGAACGAATACAATGGATAGCGTGGTAATTACAATGAGTCCGCCCTAGAGTGAAAATATAAAGGAAAGGAAAAGGATTAATATTTACAACGAGTCCGCCCTGTGGTTAAATACAGAGAAAAACAGGATATGATTAATCGGAATTAAACTCGGAATGCGGAAAAATACTGATTACAATACGGATTTCAACGAGTACGGAAATTAATGGATACAATACGGATTTTGATCGGAGCACGGAAATAATCAGTACAATACGGAATCAAATCGGAGTACGGGGATAATGGATAAAATACAGAATTGCAACGGAGTACGGAAAGTACGGATTCACACGGAAAATAATAAGTACAGTACGGATTGATAACGGAGCACGGAAAATACGTGAATACAATACGGATTTATTACAAGGTACGGAAAGTACGGAATCGATACGGAATATAATGAATACACTACGGATTTGTAACGGAATACGGAAAATACTGGTAATACTGGTATCAGTCAGGCAGGATGACTGCACGGACCCTTCTGGTCTGGAAGGGAAGAAACAATACGGGATTAATATTACGGAGCTTACTATTAGCGCGAACGGAAAAATATTCTTCCCACCCGAATATTACCCCCCTGAGTTCTATACCGGTCAGGAGTCAGGAAAAGGAATCTGGTCAGGACAGGATCACGCCCGAGTGGCGCCTCGTGATGCGTGAATTTTCAGTAGGAATTGTACACCGAGGAGCACCCCGTTAGGTGTACGCTACTGCGGAATCACTCCGCCCCGCGAATCACGGCGGTACCCGTGCCTTCGGGGGAAAACGGAGTCAGGACGGAACGGGAGACCGGTGCGGAGAAATTGTAGCATGTGTACGCCGAGGAGCACCCCGTTAGGCGTACGCTACTGAGGGACGGGGCCCACAACGGAGTAGAGCCTCCACTGTGTGCTCCGGTTCGGTATATAGCCGGAGACAGGAGCACCCATTCAACTCCGGCTTATACCTGCAGCGGAGGTACCCGCTGCCCGGTGTTGACGGTCGGAGCACCAAGCGTCAACTGAGATAAAGCGCCTGCTCCGGAGGGGCTTTTATACCCCTCGGACGGAGGCGCGCGGGGGTGAGGCGGCGGGGGCGGGCGCGGCGTTGCCGGTTGCCGTCAACGCGTGGCAACCGCGCATTATTGATTTTCTCGCCGGCTTTGACGCGGCAACCGCGCGTTATCGATTTTCTCGCCGGCTGACTTCGACGCGGCAACCGCGCGTTATCGATTTTCTCTGGCTGGCTCTATTTCCTTCTCTCTCGCTCGAGGAATTCGGGTTTTTTCTACCGGCTGCGCCTCCCCGGTCGCCCTCGTTACAAAATTAACTTTTTTCTAACTGAATATTCCTTTAACTAAAGAAAAAAATTTATTAATTAACTTATTTTAACCTCACCTTCTGAATACATTATCTTGGTGAAAGGTTATATGTTCCTCAACTTCAGCACGCAGACGTTTCCTTAAATTATACATAGAAGTTTTACCCAGTTCGAGGCTCGACTTTGGCATTTTCGAAAAATACTGTAAAAATACTTCTTTTAAAATCATTACCAAATATGATTGTATAAAATACAATACTTACTTTGAAAACAGATAGCAAATGGCTGGAAGATTTTCTTGAATGTCACAATAGTAATAATTCTCTCGTTCTTATAGAAAACAGCAAATGAGAGGTTAACAAAGAAAGAGATATGTGTAAACGCGGTTTACACTCACACATTCCGTGTCCGTGTGCTGCGCACAGTCTG
>NW_011960689.1:0-2114 GCF_000949405.1 Vollenhovia emeryi | reverse complement strand
GAATTGCGTTTAGAGAAATTGAATGATGATTTATTTCACATTAATGAAACAAAGAACGAAGAGTGTGATTCAGATTGTGAAATGAAAGAGACCAAAAATAATGTAGAAGCTATTTTGAATAAGAAACATGAAGCAAAGTTAACTCAGATTTTCGATGAAAGTGATAGTTATTACGAGCAATACACAATATATCCGTTATATGAAAAAAAATCAAATAAAACTACTACCGCTTTATATCAAATGTTAAAAATTCAAGACGTGCCCCTCGATAATCGTGAAAAATCTTTAGATTTGTTGTGTTTTCCAGATTTATTTCCTTTTGGTAAAAATGGACAACATGAAACTAGACAGGTCAAACTGCACGATCACGAATTTATTAAATGCCGTTTGCTGTCTAAACACCCGCAATATAGATTAAACATGTAACGAAGCGCCACGCTTTCCGCTTCTTCCCGGTTCTGGACTCCGGATTGTCGGACGGGATTCCGACAATCCGCTTATGCTTCGCGTAACAATCAGACGCGCGGTTTTAATTTATCGGTCGGGAAAGCGAGCGTCGCCTCGGTCGGTGTTTGACGTGCTGTGTAACGGAAAAAGGGAGTCCTCCGTTCCTCCTATTTGCCGAATATGCTCAGCTCCAGGGCCGTCGGGAGGAAAGGAGGACAAGATCTTAATCACTTAGTGAAGGCAATCGCTTGGGGGAATCGGAAAATAAGTCGGACAGGTGTTTAAAGGTTAAAAAACTGTGAACAAGGTTTATTTAGGAATGAATACAAAGGATCTCGTGGTGATTATAATAGGTCCGCCCTAGAGTGAAAATATAAAGGAAAGAAAAAGGATTAATAGTACAGTAAGTCCGCCCTGTGGTTAAATACAGAGAAAAACAGGATATGGTTAGTCGGAATCAATCGGAATACGGAAAATAATAATTACAATATGGATCTTGATCGGAGTGCGAAAGTAAGTGAGTACAATACGGATTTACTACAAAGTACGGACAGTACGGAATTGATCCGGAATATAATAAGTACACTACGGATTTATAACGGAATACGGAAATTAATGGATACAATACGGAGTTTGATCGGAACACGGAAATGAACAGTACAATTAAATCGGAGTACGGAGATAATGGATAAAATACGGAATTACGCGGAAACAATAAGTACGGTACGGATTGTAACGGAGGCTGGACAATTCAAAGTATAATACGGATCTATGACGGAGCACGGAAAATATGGAATTACACTGGTAACTGGAAACAGTCAGACAGGATGACTGCACGGACCCCTTTACTCTGCAAGGGAAGAAATAATACGGAATTAATACTACGGAGCTTACTATTAGAGCTAACGGAGAATATTATTTCCCACCCGAATATTACCCCCCTGAATGCTATACCGGTCAGGAAACAGGAAAGGATCAGGTCAGGACAGGATCACGCCCGAGCGGCGCCTCGTGATGCGTGAATTTGCAGTAGGAATTGTACACCGAGGAGCACCCCGTTAGGTGTACGCTACTGCGGACTTTCTCCGCCCCGCGAATCACGGCGGTTACCCGTGCCTTCGGGGGGAAACTGAGTCAGGACGGAACAGGAGACCGGTGCGGGGAAATTGTAGCACGTGTACGCCGAGGAGCACCCCGTTAGGCGTACGCTACTGAGGGACGGGGCCCACAACGGAGAGGAGCCTCCACTGTGTGCTCCGGTTCGGTATATAGCCGGAGACAGGAGCACCCATTCAGTTCCGGCTTATACCTGCAGCGGCGGTACCCGCTGCCCGGGAGTTGACGGTCGGAGCACCAAGCGTCAACTAAGTTAAATCGCCTGCTCCGGAGGGCCTTTTATACCCCCCGGACGGAGGCGCGCGGGGTGAGGCGGCGGGGGCGGGTGCGGCGTTGCCGGTTGCCGTCAACGCGTGGCAACCGCGCATTATCGATTTTCTCTGGCTGGCTTCGACGCGGCAACCGCGCGTTATCGATTTTCTCGCCGGCTGACTCCGACGTGGCAACCGCGCGTTATCGATTTTCCCCGGCTGGCTCTATTTCCTTCTCTCTCGCTCGAGGAATTCGGGTTTTTTCTACGCGGCCGCACCTCCCCGGTCGCCCTCGTTACA
>NW_011960688.1:0-2111 GCF_000949405.1 Vollenhovia emeryi | reverse complement strand
TCTAATTTATTGAGAGATTGTATATCCTCGTAGTCAGCGTCAATAGTTTCGATGTAGACATCTCCTCGCGCGTCGTCCAACAGCAAATCCTTTAACCATTCTCGTTTTTCGTGTCCCTTGACGTATACGAGAAGCGGTATCTCAAAATCGCCAGCATCTTCTATACCAACCACAGCCGTTGTAATCAAACTTCTAGCCCTGCCGTATGGAACTATTCCATCATCCCATTGTAGTCCATGATGATTCGCAACCAACCAGGATGCTTGATGTCTCTCCGCTCTGCTGAGAAGTCGCCACGGTACTTGACTTGAGAAAATGTAATGTGTGAGAACGCGTCCTTCTCGGAGAGCTGCAAACTCCTTCACGACAAAGTGGCCGCCGACGACGAAACCTTGCAGATCGACAAACGTTGGTGTAGTCATGACGACACCTTTGAGACTGCTCCTCATCGCGATACATGAATCTCTCGTATATTGGAATACTGCCAACATTGCAATTTACATGATTTTGCGCACTACATTGGACAATGGGCAGTATTCGATGACACGATCGTGCAAGATAAGACAGTAGGCTGTAGTATTTGCAGGCACATTCTCCTTGCAATCAAATTCTATGCGTACATCCACAGTAGCGCTCTTGATAGACTCGTTCTGTCGCGCGCAATCGATGACTACGAAAGGTCCATTCGTCAAAAATGTGGTTACGGTGCAAAGCGTTTCATAGCAGTTGTATCCATAATAAGCTTTACGAAAACGTGCATACATGTCAAAAAGTATAGCGTATTTATTTCTTTTGAAGTCTAAATTTAGGTCATCATATGGATAAAATTCAGAGTTGAGATAAAGTTTCACGTTGGTCAGATTACAGTCATCGAATACGCTCGCATCTTCAGACATGATATTCTTTCGGCCAGTCTGCAGAGCAAAGATAACATATCGCGGTTTCTCTAATTGAGTCGCAGATTTGATAGCCCATGAATGTCTGGTTGTGCTCTGCAATGGCGGGTACTCGTAAAGTTCCCATGATCGGAAACTCATACTCAGATATCGTCCGCTTTCCAAAGCTCGTAGCAAAGATAGTTTATTGGTCTCATTCAACATAACGTGAGGCATTCGCCACTGTACTTTAAGTAGTTCAATTTCAGGTTCCGTCTTCGAATCTCCCTTGATAGAATTGTCAGTGCGCGCTCGTATCAAAATCAATTCATGACGAGCGTTAATAACCACACGTTTGTAATCCTCGCAAAAGCCTAAAAGCATGTTGAGCGGTACGCAAAAATTAAAGTCTCCTTCCGGTATGGTTGATAAAATGTCCCATCCAGCATTTCGCAAGATCTGCGATTTGTCATACGTTAGTGATACATAACCCTTGATAGTGCTGGTTATTCCAGCGTTTCTGATGCGATCAATCTCCACGCCGTTGAGTTTGTATCGAATTTCGTCAAACATAAATGCCACGCAATTATTTGCGAGAAAATTCTCCGCATCATTGTTCTTCTTCTTCAATTTTCCTTCGATGTAGAGTAAGCTTTCACACGGTAACGTGTACAAATCCTGTTGTTGTATGGGTATCCTTATCTCATCGCTATGCCCAAACGTCGTATTGGCATACGGATTGTATGTATGAGTCTCAATTTTGACAATGCTATTGTCAAAGATCGGCTCGCGTCCAATATTCAAGATATCAGCCATTTCGTACTTTGAAGCCTAATGATTTCAAAAATTCAATGTTCGACGCAGTGAGTTTCTTTTTATCGGACGATAGGATTTGTTTTTCTTTGATAAAACTTTTCGCCTGTTCCACTTCGTTCAACACTAGCATCTCCCGCTATCGTTGCCTCCTCCGCACATGTAATCTAACGGTGATCTCTTCCCCGCGAAAATCGAGCAGTTGACCGTTCTGATCCACAATACGAATCGTCAGATCCGTAATGCTCCGTACGACGATCGGAAGATAAATGATCTGTGCAGGTATTTCCGATATCCTGGTGGAACGCTCGGCGAAAACTCATGTATCGTATGCACGCGCTTGTCGTTGCTGTACGCACGCGCGGTCACATTGCACTCTATGCGAATAATGTTTACGTTAATAATATTTATCGATACGTCCAA
>NW_011960687.1:0-2111 GCF_000949405.1 Vollenhovia emeryi | reverse complement strand
CTACGGTTTCTGATATTATAAGGACATTATCATGTATGTTGTCACGCTTTTTCTTATCGTCGCCGGGCGCGACAGAGAAAGAGGCGGCTTCCGCGAACGATACGCTGCCTTCGCCGCCCCGGGCGAATCTCCGGAACGGGCGTTACAGCGGCCAAGTTGGGCGCCAGACGCGCTCGCGGGCGGCGTCAGTTACGGGTCGCGAAATATCCCGATTCCCCGGACGATAGCGGCGTCGGCCCGCTCGATGGGCGCCGCGAATAAGCCTCCTCGACGCGAAAAGGGCCGGCTGCTCTCTACCGTCGGTAGAGTGGCGGAGTCCCGTAGTTACGGGCCCGCGGGAACGGGACGGCGGGACGGGACGCGACACACGCACACCCTTAGACTAGCACACGCAAATAACTTCAACTCGGGGTAGAAGAATAAAGTAGGCGGTTTAATATCGGATAAGCGAAAGGAACAACAACAAGAGAGAAGGCAAGGGGCCTCCGCTGAGGCGAATTCGCGATCCGTCGGTTTCCCGAGCCTCCCCGCGGAAGGCCGTGCACGCTCGCGGCTCGTGATCCGCGGCCGACACCCGGCGCGCCGGTCCGTCGCGACCGAATTTCCCGGTGCGGGCCGAAAGGCGCCCGCTCGAACAGCCGCGCACGGGGTGTCCGTTCTACTCGCCCCGCCGAGGTCGCAACACCCGGTACCCGCCCGCTACAATCGCCCGATAAGCCCGCGGCCGTTCCCTGGGAGCTCCCGCGCTTGGCACCGTCGTTCCGCTCGCGACACGAAATGGCCGGCTCCTGCTCCCCCTCGGAGCGGATGCCCTACGGCCCGGAACACTAAACGACTGCGGCGCGGTGCCAGAACGCGAGCTAACCCCCTCGGATGCACGCGGCTTTTACATCGAAAGTTAGTCCCTCGAGGGCCACCTCACCGGTACGTCCTCTGGATCCCACGGCGCGGTCCCGGTCGGCACTCTCCTCCTTGGCTCTAGACACGGCCTCGTCCCGTGCTCGGCACTCTGTCCGCCGGCTCGACGCACGTTCTCCGACGCGAAGTTGCGGGAGCGAGGATCCGCGAACGAAAGCGGAAGATCCGGCGCGAAACGGGTCGATTACCCGATCGCTCGCTGCGATCGCGAAAAAGGGGCTGCGCGAGATAGCGGCGCCGCGGATCCGCCAATCAGGGGGTCGCTCGCCCGGCGTGTCGCCGGGCCCGCAGGGGCGCTATCGCTATCGCCTAGCGTCCGGGCGCAAAATTCGCCCCGCGCGGCTCGCAGGGCCGGGGCGGTCGATCCTGGGCCCGCTCTCCGGTGCTCTGGTCCTTCGACGCCGCCGATCCGGCTGATTTTCCGGGGACCTCCGTCCGCGCTGGCCCCTCGGCTCCTGGTCCGGCAGGCGCCTGGTCTCTCGCCCTCCAGGGGCGACTCCGCGGGCCCGGGCTCCCGGCTCCGGGGCGGCTCGGCCCCTCGGCGGTCATCGCCCGTCGGCGTCCCTCGCCCGCGCCCCTCGACTCGCCCCGCTTTCCGTCCAGCCCCTCGGCTCCTCCGCGGCCGCCGCTCGTTGGCCTCTGCGCGCTCTCGCCCCTCCGCTCCCGCCTTTTCTCCTCCCGTGCTCAGCTCCCGTCTCCGCTGTCCGCTGGTCTTCCGTGATGGTCCGGTCGGCTCGGTGACGCTCAAAGGGCGCGATACAAAATAGAAAAAAAAGTCTCGGGTAAGCGGGCAAGAAATAAAAACGTGTTTGCGACCCCGGGAGGTTTCCCTACGGCCTCGCGCGGATCCTCTTTTCCCGGGCGGACCGACACCGCGCCTTGGGACGGCAGCGGGGAGCTGGCACGCGGCAGCTAATCCGCCACGTCACAATGTATACAAGCTTCTTCTACAAATTGAACTATTCGCGCGAGGCAAATTCCATCTCCGATCATCATTTGCATACAAAGCAATCCTATTTCCATCATCATATAATTGCGCGTGGATTATTCCAAATTTCCAAAACTTATTTTCTTCATAACTTTTTAACAAACAATGAGCGACGGTTTATTATAAAATGCCTTCCGAGTCCGGCCTACCGTCTCCTGCATCCTCATTCGCTCAAACGTGTAAATTAATTACTCGATAACTTATT
>NW_011960686.1:0-2111 GCF_000949405.1 Vollenhovia emeryi | reverse complement strand
AATAATACTTTAGTAATAAAAAATTTATATATATATTGATATTTAATCATAATTACATTTTTTTAATGCTAGAACTATGTAATGGTAGATTTCGCGACAATGTCGTCGAAGCTGCCTTTATACGGCGGTATCTTTCACGACGGTGGTGAAAACTACCACGAGTCGTGAAAACTGCCAGGTTACATATGAAAAGGCAGTCAAAACTGCCATTGGACATATATATAAAATCTTGTTACGTTTGTTTAGCTGCACTGTCTATCTCGCGTAGGCGGAAGCTGCGAGAAAGAAAATTTGATTCGAATATACCGATTAGTCTTTAGCAATAACGTTGCTAAACACTCGTCGTGGAAAGGCCTACGTGATCATTTTAATATCAGTGGCCAAAAAACGATTATAACGGCCATACAAGGTAAAATATACATATATATGTTAATATTTGAACATATCAATTTTCATACGTACTTTTTAAAGTCATACCATCGTAATGTATGTTTCAGTGACAATTACTGCTAATCATTCATTCACTTCGAAAGAATTCGAGGATGTAACCAAAGAATGGTTTCGCCAGGGCCCTGCAGGGTGGACAGAGGCTCGTACGTGAAAACAAAAAGGCTAGGGAAATGGAGCCGCAAGCGTAGATATTATAGTTTTGGATATATATTACATCCTTCTTTATGTTAAATTATCTTCCTATATGTAAAATCGCAAACGCTGTCCTTTTTAGTTGTAACTTTCAATGTGATTCATATATGATAGTTGTGAGAATTGCACGTTTATATAATAATATATTCAAGATAATATATGTGTATACAAACGTTATTTAATATAATATGCTTTCAAAGTAAAAAAGTTTGTTTTTCTGTATCAAAGAAACTTATAGCATGACAATGTTAAATTTATTAATTAAAAGTTGCTGCTTGCAGCTGCAAAGAAGGAGGAAATTTTGACCATAGCCTTGTAACTATAATGTCGTTTCACTTTACATACTGCATCCAGTAAAATAGTCTAGTGTACAGTCTATTGAAATCAATGAAATTCTACTTGAACCAGCTAACATCTATTTGTATGTCAGCTAATTAGAATTCTAGTTGGCTGATATACAAATAGATTTTAACTGGTTCAAATAAAATTTCATTGATTTCAATGGATTGTACTAGACTGTTTTTCTGGGTACAGTATAACGTAAAAATGAATAGTTACAAGAAGATTAACCTCCCTGGTACGTAATTTTATACATACGTTTCACGTTAATTTATACGTAAACGTGACGTCATTTCATACGTAAATGTGACTTCATTTTATACGTAAACATGACGTTATTTTACACGTAAATGTCACGTATATGTTCCTCTCTTTTTCTGACTTTGTTGCGCAAAATACAACCAAAATATGCTGACATTTTGACCAAATCATAACCTGAAAATGACGTAATTGTTACGAGAACAGTGGAACATCATTCCGTAATGATTACGTAAATGTTATGGAACAGTGTTCACTGGGTAGCTTAATAATGTTCTAAATTGTGTTCTTTTTTTATTATACTGAAGATGATCCAATAAGGACCGAAACGTCTATATCCATTTATAATTAAATGTTTTTTGAACACTTCTATCCTGTTCTGGCTCTGAGCCCTTTATTTCATTTATTTGATTTATAAAATGTGTTCTATTTTAATTTTGTTAATTTTTTTGCGTGATTTTACATGAGATGTTCCGCATATGTACTTTGATTTGTACATGTTTACTGAACGTACAAATACATGTCTGTATGAACAAACATTAATTTACAGAATGTTAATAAAGAGTCACAAATTAATATTATTTAACCAAATAAATATATAGAATATAAAAATATGCGCGTATGTATGTGTGTATATACCTACGATATACGATACATATTACAAATAACATTCTATTGATATTCTGGTATATCAACAGAATATCCTCAGTATACAGGGTGAGTTATAACATTGGTGCCAGAGCTCGTGAGAAGGTAGAACGGATCGAGATGAACAGAAAAGTCCTGAACCATTTGCAATTTTCGCAATAGTTAACGAGTAATAAATTATCGAAAATCGTCGTCTTTGCCCTGCCCACTGTCCAGTTCGAGCA
>NW_011960685.1:0-2114 GCF_000949405.1 Vollenhovia emeryi | reverse complement strand
CTCCATTATATGATATAAATTAGAGAAATACTATATAAGTTGAATTTTTTAATGATTAATTAAATAAAAAATAACATTTAGATTTTTTGATCATTTATTCACTTCGAGGAACGTGAAATAAAAATGAGAGTAACATTCATAAGAGAGTGTATGTATATGTATATATATATATATGTATATGTGTTGTATACACGTAAACCCTATATATTTATATGTCTCAATTGGTATTCAATAATACATACTCGCAAAAAAGAACACCATGTATTATTGAATGCAAATTTTGAGGACATATAAGGGTTTACTCTCTTTGGGTGTTACTTTTATTTGAGGGTCCTATTTATAGGGTTACCGTCATTTTTAAGGAATAACCATCAATTGAAGGTTAACCATCAATTGAAGGTTAACCATTAATTGAAGGTCAACCATTAATTGAAGGTTAACCATCATTTGAAGATTAACCTTCAATTGAAGGTTAACCTTCAATTGGCGGTCCGAAATCACACCCAACTTTAAGGGTTTTTTTGGGTGTTTTTTTTTTACGGTTAACACCAAAACTTGAGTGTATTTTTCCATAAGGGAAGTTTCGAGCAGGCTTGATACGTCCGTAATAAGATGAGGAGATGGATTGTATATCTCTGAAACTTGTGAAAATTACAAAAGTGAGCGAATTCACAGGTTGAAATTAGAAATATTCTAGTATTCACTCACTTTTGTATTTTTCCTAAGTTTCAAAAATCGATCCCCAGATAACAAAGGTTATACGCTCCCTTATGAAAAAAAACTATTGAAAAACTATTGAGAGCGAATTAATTATTGGATAACTATTAGATTTGAATAGTACGTACTATTCAAATGTAATAGTTAACTATTGAAAGTCCAATAGTTAATTCGCTCTCAATAGTTTTTTTTATAAGGGCTGTATCTACGAGCCAGTGAGATCAAGATCGGTAACTCATGAGCGAATTTTTAATCGCGTAAGGCGACGCCAGCGCTACAAGTGGCAAAATTTTGATTCACTGGATGGCAAAAATGTCGGCCCACTTTCGGTGACGTGATCCAGACCTAGTTCGGTCTCCTTATACATTCTCCATGCCAGCCTCGACGAGCACTTTTTCCAACGCTTGACGCGCCGCCTGAGAAAGTGGATGTGAACTACATCCATTCCGCTCGGTAACGAGACATGGTTCGTGTCCGTACTATGGTTCATGTCCGAACTATTCAGATGAGATGGATCATTATAGTCTGACAAAAGCCGATAATTTCATTGTTCTGGGTTTCTCTCTGGTGGATAAACCCAGAACAATGAAATTATCGGCTTTTGTCAGACTATTCTGCTATAATATCCATCTCATCTGAATAGTTCGGACATGAACCATAGTACGGACACGAACCATGTCTCGTTACCGAGCGGAATGGATGCCACTTTTTCCAACGCTTGACGCGCCGCCTGAGAAAGTGGATGTGAACTATACTGGATGGCCGCTCTCATGCCCATTCTACACCATAGAACTTATAAACATGGAAGGGGAAACGGATCGGCACAAGTGAAGCCAAGAAGTGAGACAGAAGAAACTAGAATTCTGTCTCGTTCTATGACTTTTCCTCGAAATACGCATGCGCAGCCAAAACGAGATTACAATAACGCATGCGCGGCCAACACGAGATTACAATAACGCATGCGCGGCCAAAACGAGATTACAATAACGCATGCGCAACGATTTTAACGCATGCGCATAACGGACCAAAGTCATCTTCTATCTATCCTTGTCACACAGATGTTGGACTCAGTTTCAGCTCACGGAGAGTATATGCTATTCCCCTTCCATGTTTATAAGTTCTATGTTCTACACCTAGGGATGATCCTACTTGTGGCTCATCCGATACTCCCTTCTATACCTAAAGCTAATCCTACTTGCAGCTTATCCGAGGGAGTAGTATAAAGTGTAAAAGGGTACACTGTAGTTGTACTTTGGTACGATTGGAAACCAACCAAAGTGTAAACCTTTTACACTTTATACTACTCCCTCGGATAAGCTGCAAGTAGGATTAGCTTTAGGTATAGAAGGGAGTATCGGATGAGCCACAAGTAGGATCATCCCTAGGTGTAGAATGGG
>NW_011960684.1:0-2111 GCF_000949405.1 Vollenhovia emeryi | reverse complement strand
CACTCAAGGAACCGATCACCATGTTCGTCCGTTATCACGAGAAAATGTAAGTTACTAATTAGATAAATAAGGACATCAAGTTTATTTGAGGAATCGGAAAACATGAAAAAATAACATAAATTTAAACGGATTTTTCATCAATACTACTTGCTTCATTGTTACAGATGTCGAGAGCGAAAGTGGTCGTATTTATCAAGACATCTCAAACAAATTACCTGAATATTGGAGCGTTAGCAAAATACCTGCTACAAGTGGGCAAAGTATTTTATTTAGTTATGCAATAACGCGAGTCGAAAATGGAAAGCGTTTACCGGTACTACAAAAATGCGTTACTCTCGATTCGGACAGAAAACTTCAATTTTACGTTTACGGGCGAGATGTTAACTTGCAAGAAGCAAATCTCGACGAAACTTTGGAAGGAATTGAAACGCTTCCAAACACCTTGAACAAGTTTAAAGGAATGAACGTTTGCCATGGCTTGGGCGAAATTGATATCAATAATATTGCACCTGGTGCCGTATTTCAAGACGCCATTCAACAGTGGCGCAGCAAAGACTGCAGTCTTCTTTTCAAAAAACGAAGATGTGATAATTGTACAAAAATGAGGAAGCGCATACAGCAGACAACACGGCAGAAAATTCATTCGACATTAAATAACATTTCTGATTCTTCGAAGCATATAAATCGTTGTAAGCTGATAGCGTTGCGAGTGAAATACCGATATCAAAAATGTCAACTAATTCGAGCTAAAAAACGCGAGAAATATCTGATGAGTCTTAAACAACAAGAAGAACAAATAGCTAATATGCAACATGCAAGTTTGGATGAAAAATGTTCTGCACTTAATATCCCAGCTGCTCAACAATTGGCACTGAAAGAAATCATTGACGCAGCGAGCAAGAAAGCCATCACGGGCCGACGTTACACGAGCGACTGGATAATGTTGTGCATATTGATGAAAATTCGATCTTCGGGATACTACGAGTTCCTGCGGAAAAACAATGTTCTGCCACTACCATGCTCAAGATCGATACATAATTATTTCTCATTAATTGATATAAAATGTGGCTTTGACAAACAGTTTGCAGAATTGTTCAATAATCATCTCACTGTTCAAACTCCTCTGCAACGACACGGCGTACTGCTGCTTGACGAAATCAATCTACGGAAATCGGTAGCCGTGTGTTCCAAAAACTTGACTTATATCGGCTTAACAGATTTGGGCGATGATATGCCGCAATTTTCGGACATGAGCGAACAGGCGACGCATGGTCTCGTTGTAATGTTTCAAGCTCTTTGCGATACTTACACGCAGCCGATTGCAGTCTTTGCCTCTAAACATCCAGTTAAAGGAGAAGAGCTCGCTAAGCTGTTGGTGAAAGGGATTATTTATGTGGAGAGGTGCGGAGCGATAGTCCACGGTGTTATTGCGGATGGTGCTGCAACAAACGTGAAGATGTATTCGCTTCTGAATGTTAGAGGTACGATGCAAGACACCAAGACATGGTTTACTCATCCCTTGGACGATGAAAGAAAAATTTTCGTTTTCTCCGACACGCCGCATATATTTAAGAACATACGAAATCGGCTGTTAAACCAAAAGAAACTGCAGGTAATTTTTTGCTTCCTCATAGAGGAAGCTTTGTTTTCGTGAAAAAATTTTTTTCCAGTTTTCTTTGAAAACATGTTTAGAATGTTCCAAAACGTTCAAAAATCACATTCAGAAAAAATGTCGGTATGTATGTATGTATGTATATGTGTATGTGTGTATGTGTGTATGTATGTGTGTATGTATGTATGTCTGTATGTATCCTTATAAGGTAACTCTAAATAACTTTTAAAATATGTAAGATGGAAAAAAATGTTAAACATGAAAGTTGTACGGTTTTAAGTAATGCATTACATAGTAATATAAATATGACCTTGAACAGCTTCCTCAAGGTCACGTAAAGATCACCTTGAAATTTTTAAATGGAAACCCGTTTTTAAATGCATATTCTTACAGCTTACCTCAAGAGCTTTCCAAAACACTATAATAAAGTATATTTTCGTTAGGTACTTTCGGAGTTATGTGCTTTTGAATTGTTGGTAAATATTTTATTTACCCTTAG
>NW_011960683.1:0-2110 GCF_000949405.1 Vollenhovia emeryi | reverse complement strand
CCACCCACGCATTCACACTGTTTGTTTCACCGGGAACTACTCCTGCATTTGTGGACCGATCTTCTTGCAACCGGTTTTAAAATTTTCCAAATTTTTAGGGGGAGGCTGCTATGGGGGTTTTTTTTAAGTTGTGCCCGCCTACGCACCCACCCACGCATTCACATTGTTTGTTTGTTTGACTATGAACCCCTTTTACCTTTGTGGACCGATCTTCTTTCAATCGGTCTTGAAATTTTCCAAATTTTTCGGGAAAGACTGCTAAGAGGGTTTTTTGAAGTTTTGCCCACCCACGCACCCACCCACGCATTCACTCTTTTGCGCCAAGCTGTCTACCACAAGGAGGTGTGAACATGATAGCTTAGAGAAGAAAAAAAGACAAAATACCGAAAAAAATAAAAAATTTCAAAATCAATTTCGAGGTCTCCATGTACTGGAAGATTATGGTCCGATTTTTGTGAAATCGGTACAAAATGTTGCAAATTTTTCGGAGAATTTCTCGACTGAGTTTTTAAAAATTGTGACACCCTGTGGAATGCCAGTTCATCGACTTAAAATTAAAAAAGTGCTACAATTATTCTATTAAGGAATTTTAATACTAAGAAAGGACTATGCAATGACACAGGATTCATTGTTATTGATCTAAAATCTAATCTGATTCATGCTTTTACTAGCTTTTGAGCTCGCGCGAAGTTCATTGTTATTGATCTAAAATCTAATCTGATTCATGCTCTTACTAGCTTTTGAGCCCGCGCGAAGCGCGGGCTCAAAAGCTAGTGCATTGCATAAATAAGGTAATTCATACATCTTAAATGATAATCATGTAATTTATTGACTGTAGAATCAAGGATGAAAAACATGTGTTGCTTCTACATAAATTTTCATTGTCAATGTGGTTAGAATGTTTAAAAATATAAAAAAACACATTTTAAGAAAACGTGTATGTGTGTATGTACTGTTCGCGCTCTACACAGAGAGAAAGGTTTTTTTGGATTTAGTATTCCTATTTATTTGATTGAAATTTGTTTCATTAAAACAACATATGGAACATTATATGTTTTGAATAAAAATTTTATTGTTTTATTCAAACAACCTGTATTATTTAATAGAAAAAAATACTATTATTTGAAGTGATATCTTTCGATTAAATAATTATATTATTTAGCCAGGCGCTTATAAAGTTTGGTGCTGCCACTAGATGACCGCCTAACTCGTACGTAAAATCGCTGCAGCCAGATATACGACCGCATAATAAGCGACCGCATCAGCAGTTTAATCATTTAATGATCTATTCTTTATTGTGGCTGAACATAGTGTACTAATTCAGTGTTTATCTTTCTTCTTCTAATGAAAGAAAAATTCTAATCCAGAGGGAGAAAGATGTATGCATATACATTTTTTTCATATATTTTCTATCAAACGATAATGTTGTTTGAATGAAACGATAATATCGTTTAAATTAAAGAGAATATTCCTTTTGTTTCAAACAAATATTTTATTTCTGACAAAGATATATGTTATTTTAAATTCAAACAATCATACTTATTAATTCAAACATTGATTTGTTTCGACCATTTCAAATATCAAATTTGTTTGGATACAACAAAATTGATTAAATATAAAGAAATCGTTTTCTCTGTGTAACTTCCCCAAATAATGAGATATCGGAGTAAACCTTTGCATATTACTACAGTACCAAATGTGGTTGATACACTGAGAAAAAAGTCTTTGACAATTTATTTGTGGTATACAGGGTGCTACGCAAGACTTTGACGTCCGGTCATGGGAAGGTAGAGGGGACTAAGACAAACAGAAAAGTATTGTACTATTTTGCGCTTGGACGAATAGTTATCGAGATACGAAATTTTAAAAATCGCCGTATTAGCCCAACCTACTGGCGAATGCAAGCGCGCGGTGAGTAGCGACCATCGCTGCGAATTTTGACGCAGCGCGGGGAGACGTGCGAGCGGTCGCGTAAGCGGCGGACGGGCAGCGGCGCGCCTCGCCTCCCTACTCCTCGCCCCGAACCGCCATTCTATTCCTCGCCGCACACCGCCTCGAGCGGGGCCGCTAGGCCGTCGCATCTCGCCGCGCGCTTACATTCGCCAGTAGG
>NW_011960682.1:0-2110 GCF_000949405.1 Vollenhovia emeryi | reverse complement strand
CGCCTCCCTACTCCTCGCCCCGCACCGCCATTCTATTC
This sequence comes from Vollenhovia emeryi, assembly GCF_000949405.1. NCBI lineage: Eukaryota > Metazoa > Arthropoda > Insecta > Hymenoptera > Formicidae > Vollenhovia > Vollenhovia emeryi. The sequence continues at coordinate 2,072 of NW_011960682.1, read as the reverse complement.
CTCGCCGAACACCGCCTCGAGCGGGTATATATTATTTTACGCAATGAAGGTAAAATCAAAATTATTTAGACACTAACACCCTGTCTCGGCTCTTAAGCTTTCTATTCCTTTAAAAGTGATACACATATTTTGTAAAAATGTGTTTAATAAATATATTAATTATATATCAACAAACGAAAAACGTATTTTAATAAAGTAGGATTAAGCGTCAAGTAAAAAATTCTTGAGGAATAACACGAATATCACCTAGAATGACACTGTCACAAATACACAAGATTTTACTAGAATTTCATAGGTCGGTATGTAAACCAATCACAGAACTGTATTAGCATCCGTGAAATATAAATACGGACTACAACACATATCACGCATATGGTTGCTAGTTTAGTTTGATCGTTAGGCTGCGTTCGGTTTGGGCGCTCACACGCTGTAAGCATTATTCTATCTTCGTTGCACATCGAATATCAAACGAAGATAGAGCGATGCTTACAGCGCGTGAGCGCCCAAAACCGAACGCAGCCTTAATCTCGCTCGTGTTGTAGTTTGCTTTTATCGTTTTTCGCTCGTGAGGAATTGACAAATTGCAAAGAGGTTATAGAGCATCTGTGAAGAGAAAGAAGAAAAGGAAATTTGTGTTATTCACATCGAATCAAAAATGATTTGTCGTGATTTCATGATTCGTGTATGCTGCAGAAATCCGTGTAAAATGCATCATAAACTCATAAATTGCACTAATACATCTTGCATAATGGCAACAAGTTTTGTAAATTGGTACATCTCACAGAATACGAAATCCGCGAGGCTAATGAAAACGTACGACCTTTTCGGCAAACGGTCTACAATGAAATGAAACGATTAGCATTTCTTTTAAGGGAAACCTTCTCAGCACAGTTGAAAATACAGACTTGTACACTGTACATGTTGGGAGAATGTTTATGGCCTTGTGTGACATGTGGAACAGCTGGCAACAGTAAGTCTTTTTAACCATTTAAATACTTCAGTTGGTAATAATTTATATTGTTAAGCAGAATTAATCGATACTTTTTTTACTTTCAGAAAATAATGCACCAGTGTGCAACAAATGTTACATTTTACTAACAACAGGAAACATGCAGGCGCTAACTTGTGGCCACGTTTATTGCAAATATTGCGAAGACCGACTGTCCTTTCAAATAGATGGTCCCCTTCCTATGTTCCGCTGTGTGCAATGTAATAAATGGTCAACAAATTTTTTATTATGTAAGTTTTAAGAAAATTAATTCTCTCTATTTTTGCAATATATATAAAAAAATGCAATTGGCTCACACTACTTGTAAAATATACTGAAAATCTTGTAATATGCAAACAGCATGTGTTAAAAAAAATGATGAAGCTACACTTATGTTCTACATTGCTCAAGTTCAATCTTTTAAAATTACATAACACTTACTTTAAACGTAACACATACATGAATAACAGGTGTTGTCTATTTGAAAAGATATATGAATTTATATATTTTAATAAAGGTGAAATATGTGTGTGTGTGTATATATATTTACAGATTAAACAGATACAGGCAGCGTATAAAGGGAGAAGAAAAGATGCAATTACGAACACTTTCATACATTTTATAATATTTAAGCAACTGCATGATGATATACAAATGTGAGAAATTAAATTGAATTAAAAGAATAAACACCGATTTATTAGTACTACTGTTTATTACGCTGCATGTAATTAATGTACGCAATGCTCTCGCTGCTAAAAAAATGTGATTACAAAAATATAAAGGTTTTTTTCACAGAGATATTAACATTTTAAAGGTATTACATAAATTTTGTATATCTTCCTTTACATCTACACATTGGGCAATATAATGTTATTAACTGTTGTTCGTCTGTGCCATCGTGTAAACATTTCAATGCACAATTGTAACATAACATATGTCCGCAAGTTGTAGCACCAAAAGTGTTCGTAACAATATCATCACAACATATCGGACACTCTAAAAGCTTGCCACCCACCTCGACGTGTCGACGATTACAATTTGTTCGCGTACAAACGTTTTTCTTAAAATTACCACATATATCCGT
>NW_011960681.1:0-2110 GCF_000949405.1 Vollenhovia emeryi | reverse complement strand
ATTTTTTCATATCTCTTAGTTTTTTAAAAAATCGACTGTATAAATTAAAATGGCCCACCCTGTATATATATATTTTTTTATAGTTACTCTTTGAGTATACAAAAAGAAGTAATTATTTCAATTTCCATTTAATTTACAAAAATTTTAGTTTTTTTATTGAAATTGTTTAATTTTCTAAAATTACATATATATTTTTTTAAATATGTAAAATTACATATTTTAATTTAACAAAATTACATTTTTTAATGTTGCGCGACCAAATTAAATTTATTGAGATATAATTATCTCTAGAATTATTTTATTCTTACGTATTATTTAGATGATAAGAAAAAGTACATGTTTTATGTTGATATTTTATGTTCCTGCTTTTATGTTCCATTGATGATTGTTCTTTCATTTTATTTTAAGAATTTTAAGAATTTTATTAGTCTAATTTAGATTAATGATTATTTATATTTAAAAAATAGTAAAAGACTATGTTCTGTTGAATGTTCGATGTTGACTTAATAATTAAGAAACATTTACCTTATCTACGTGTATCTAATTTATTCAACATACCTATTTAAAAAATAATATGTCGAGATATATCATATATGTATAATAAACAAGAAGGGGCATGTACATGCATATTACAAGGTATTTTGTAATCTGATGTACCAATAAAAGTCCCGATTTTTTTGGTTCTGTCCCGATTTTCGGAAACTGATGTCCCGAAATTAAATATTTAAGAGTTGGTCACCCTAGCGGTTACCCAAATTTTGGAAAAAAATGGACATCAACAACCGCATAGATAAGTGGAGCCTTGAGCTGCAAAATTTTGATTATCACGAGACACGGTAGTGTCTCGCGCCAAGTATAAGCGAAAAAAGTTAAAGTGACAAGCTAGAACCGCGCGTGCTAACGGTCCTTTGGAATATTAACACAGGCACACGAAAAAAAAATCTTGTCCACCAGACGAGATAAACATTTCTATTCGTTTTTGGGGTCGCTGAATCCGAATCCGGGGTTGGTTTGACTCGGTCAGGTCGCATTTCGTTCCTAACCTCAAAAAACTGATGAAAGTTGGAACATTCATGAAAACACCCAGAAAGCAAAGCGATTATATGTTTTCAGGGTCGCTGAGTCCAAATTTGAAAGTCATTTGACTCGGCAAGGTCGCATTCCATTCATAACCTTAAAAAATGAATTAAAACACTGAAAACTGTTCTCGACATAAATTGTTTGTATTCAGCGCCCGGTACATAGAACTTGTTAGTCATTCTTCGAGCATGGCTATCAGTCTGCAGCACAAAATCCTGCTGCCTTGACAGATATTGTGACGATGACAACTGCCCCGAAAGGAGATGTGTAGAATGATTCGTTCTCAGATTTGTTGAGGTAACGAAGCCAGCGAAGGCGCGCTGCCTTGCAGGTGGGCGTGAGGGTGTGAGGATGAAGCCGTAGTGTGTCCGACGACGAGTTGACATAGTCCTCGTCAAAGTCGGAAAGCTCTCATACTTAGGCCTAGGGAGGTATGAGAGTTATCACCCCTAGGACGGTAGATTCACCTGCAGTCGGACCAGGATCCCTCACGCGCGGGTTTTTCTCAACACATGTGGCACCTTCAAACAAAAAATTTCTAGTTTCTCTTTCGAAACATACATTCAACAAAGACACTGATGCTTTTTGCTACATATGTAACAAATACCAGCCCCCAACAGATCGAAGAATAATTTCTGCGAAAATTGAAAATATTTATCAGGAATGTTTTGGTCTTAAAATAACGTACAAAAAATGGATGCCACACAATATATGTGCAGCTTGTTCTAAGATGTTATATCGTTGGAATTCAAGCAGACATTCTAAGGACATGAAATACAGGATGTCAGATTCGATATGGCCGACCCCAAAGATTATAGTAGATTGGGTTAAACTGAGAAGAAAAGTTATATAAAATTTTACAAAATCCGTAATTATTATCGCCTAATTAAGAAAAACGTCTGAGCCAATAAGTGCACGGAGGAGCGGAAGGCCGGACTCGGCAGCATGCAAAATGGTGTGTTTGTTGACATCTCTCAAAAATCGATAGCGAGAGGTGGAGTCACGCATCGATCGATGAGAGACGGGGGCG
>NW_011960680.1:0-2109 GCF_000949405.1 Vollenhovia emeryi | reverse complement strand
AAATCTCTGCATCAACCCAAGTATCGATACCTCGAACGGTTGTTCGATTCGATAGAGGAGATCGGCTATCACGCATTCTCGAATAATAGTAATGTCATACCCCCCGACGAGGCGTTTTCCGAATCGATATTTATATTCGACGACGTGGTCTGCGATAAGCAGGATACAATTAGAGAGTACTTTTCCATGGGTCGACACTCGAAAATCGATTGTTTCTATCTCTGTCAGATATATGCCAAGATACCGAAACATTTAATACGTGACAACGCAAATCTGTTGATCCTGTTTCGACAGGATGAAACCAATATGAAACACGTATACAACGATCACGTGAACACCGACATGTCGTACGAGAACTTTCGCGCGCTGTGTCGCGAAAGTTGGCGTCGAAAGTACGGCTTTGTGGTTATAGATAAGGACAGCGCACTGCGAAATGGTAGATACAGACGTGGATTTAACGACTTCGTCGTACTGTAGACCAATCAGAACGATGAGTACCGCCGAGCAGGAGAGGACTGTGAAAGAAATCGCTAAAACGCGCGCGTCGATTCGTAAGAAACATCGCGCTCTGAAAACCGGTAACCTGAAGGAGGAGATCGCTCTGGAGAGACATTTCAAGCCGATAGTCGAACCGTTGAAACGCATCGCCGAACGTGTCGAAAACTCATCCGATGGAGCCGTTCTCGCGAAGACAGCACGCAAAGAGAGCACCTACGATTATGGCGACGACGACGACGACGACGACGACGATGTTTTTAAAGCGACAACTCCAGACGAATCATTGAAGGTGAAAACAAAACAACAATGGCCTATCGAGACCGCAGCCTCACCCACAATCGGTTCCACGCCAATAGAATCGCGAACGACTGTTACACCATACGTGGAACGGGAAGAAGAAGTGTACGAGACGGATGAGGCGCCGATTTCGCTCGAAACGTCCGCGAGAGAGACTCTGCAAACGACGCAAGGTCATGATTTGTTGCATAGTCAATTGGGACCGTTGGGACAAAAATACATAGGCGATCTTCTCGGCGGAGAGAACAAGAATGCGAACGATCACGTTTACGGTGTGTACGTCAGCAAGGATGGGACTAAACTCGGTGACAAGCGATTCGACGTGGACAAGGACGATGCGATGAACATTGATGGAACGAGGTACGTCGGTACTCCCGGTCTGTACGAATTGATTTTCAAACGACTCCCCGACGATCTTGTATACACCAAAAACGATTTGCAAACGTATAAGAGTATACTGCTGACAACAAACGCTCACAGACGCGGTCGCAGCGCGAGTATGCCGATCATGGGTAACAAGGGTTACAAGTACAGTACGATTATCGGTCCGCTCATTCGCGGTGATAAGAAAAAAGGCGCGGGTGCGACCCGCGTCCCGTCAACCATGAGAGTAACCGATAACAAAGTAGATTACGTTCACTGGGACGATCCCAACAAATTGACAGATCGTCTTCGATTGCTCGATTCTTCTCGTCTCGCTGGCAACAACGCTCACGACAACGAAATTCTATCGATAATCGAGGAGCTTCGCGAGGCTGGATTCATTATAAATTAACCTGGTTTCATCAATCGTGTCGGCAGTACGGTTCACACACCGAAGACGTCATGTATATTAACAAGTTTGGCATGTCTCTGGAGAGACATGAAAACGGTGGAATTGCATTGAACGAAACACGTTCGTCAATCGCATCTTTGCGGAGGTACGTGCTCGAAAATACGTTGAATCTAATCACTGGTGACGACGACGGACACTCGCGTAAGATACGACGTATAGGTGAACCTCACGACGAGAACGACGCGACGAGTAAAAACTATGTGGATACTGCGATTCACGCGCTTTCGCATCGATTGGAAGGTCAGCTGCACGATTTGGAAGAGAACGCAAAGACAACGTTCGAGAGCAACCAGTCTACAATGAATAAGCATGAACGTAGACTACAGGAGTTGTATGACTGATAGGGCAAAACGTGATGCTCACGGCGAATAACAGGATACTCGTGGACGCGCAAGAAAAAAACTTGCAAACGTTGCAACAAACACTCGGCGAAAGAATTGACAAAGGAACGCTCGACATAAATATGGCCGTCGTCGATG
>NW_011960679.1:0-2109 GCF_000949405.1 Vollenhovia emeryi | reverse complement strand
CTCCCCCACAACAACGGGGGAGGGAGCGCGAGGCCCGCCCGTTACACGGCGGGCCGGTGCGGGGGGCGCCCAGAAGTTATAGCTCTGCTACATCCTGGGCGTCCCCCAAGTCAAAGCACCGCGCAGGTCACCGTGTGGTTTTAGTGGGTAGGCCAAGCCGCCGCAACACTAGCGGCGGCACCCCGATCGTCATTAGGGGGGCAGTCCCACATAACCCGGGCCATTTGTAAACTCCCTTCCCAGAGGGGGGCCCGGGTATCCATAAAGGATTTCCACACGAAAAAAAAAAAAAAAAAAGGGCCTTACAAGGAGTTATGAAGGATGCCCTAGAATTAAGAAGTAAGATAAGGCCCTGTTAATATTTCCTTTATAAGGGCTAATAATAATTTCCTTTTAATGCCCTAATAATATCTGCTAATAAAGCGCCCTGTTTCCTTATAAGGCAATATTAATATTTCTTCATAAAGACCTGATATTACATCCCTTATAATGCCTTGATAATATTATATCTTATACAAGTAAAATATGAGTGGCCGAGGACATAAGATAGAAGACTGAAGAGCTGATGATCCCAGGTTCGAATCCAGCAGTGGTAAAACAAATTTTTCACATATGATGTTTTTTAAGTATAAAATAACATTAAGAGAGATTAGAAGGTACTACTACTGATGTAGAGAGAATGAAAATATCTTAACAAATAAAAAATCTATTCCCAATTTTTTTTGCCTTATAAGGCGCAACAAGGGGCAATCATGAGGTCCTGATAAGGTCCTGATGAGGAAAGTCTGATCAGGCAATTTTAATTCTCGACGTTACATTTGTGGACAGGGCCCTAGCAGGGCTGCCTGATGAGTGCCTGAACAGGCATTAAGGCATCCTTATTTGGCGGGGCCTGGTAGGGGTACCAGGACCCTACTAAAATTTCTGCTCGGGTTATAAGGCTCTAACAAGATTTCCTTATAAGGCCCTCTTAATATTTGCTTACAGGGTCCTGATAATTTTTCCTTTAAAGTGCTCTTAAACTATTTGTTTCACTTCCTTTTCAGGTCCTACTTATATATCCTTACTAGGGCCCGATTAATTTTAAGGAAGCCTTATATCAGGGCCTTATCAGCGCCCTATTATATTTTCTACTCGGGTTCATTGCACTTCATTGCAATTTGTAAAATATCACATGTCGAAGCAAAACCAGAGGTTTCTAGATCAAAATATATTATTTGTTTATTTTTACAGTGACTAGTGTTTTCATTGTTAATCGATGATTGAGGCTCAATTACAGTGGATGTCGAAGTTTTAGTTAATAAATCTATATGACTTTCATATGTAGGTCCTTCAGATTTTTCTTTGCGAGTTTTTAACTGTAATCGTCGTCTTTGTAAACTCCTGCGATTTTGTTTAAATTGTCGTGTTTTAGCTTTTAAAGATCTCATGTGAGCTTGTTTAGACACTTTCTTTATGCGTTGTAAAAGTATACAGCTTGGATTAATATTACATCTGTTACGTCCCGCGTTTTTATCTCGGGGTGGGGGACGTCAGAACTCCTCTGACAAGAAGAGGAAAAGCAGAGGGGAAGAGGAGGTGTGAGTGTTGTGTGTATGGGTGTGTCTGAATGAGTGTGTGTACATGTGGGTGTATACTTATTTTATTTAAACGGCGTCCTGCGCTGGCACACACGGATTTGTAAGAGGTTCACAACATTCCTCCTCTCGTTTGCTTCACTTGTGGGTGGAAAGCATTGGTTGTTATGGGAATACTCAGTAGCGTGCCATTAATCACTGGGATTCATTTGCGTTGCTATCATCATTGTACTCCATTGTAACGCTATATCCACTTTAACTACCTTATACTACCGTGGAACAAGAACTTGAACAGTATTGAGAATAACAGAGAGAGGAAAAAGAAAACAAAATCTATTAGGGAACCAGATCGTCCCCGTCCGCTATAGCGGGAGTTATAAAGAAAAGAAGAGGAAAAAGAACTTGATTAGTGGCATGATCTGCCGGGGCTGTCGTGGCCCGAGTATTTGCTTATTTGCATGCCTTACTGGCTCACCGTTGGTTCGGAACAACCAAAACGTATATCTGTAACAACATTGTTTGATGCCTTTAC
>NW_011960678.1:0-2109 GCF_000949405.1 Vollenhovia emeryi | reverse complement strand
TCTCTCTCTCTCTCTCTCTCTCTCTCTTCTCTCTCTCTCTCCCCCCCTCCCCCCCTCCTCTCTCTCTCTCTCGCATGTCAAACCTAACGTCTACCGTAAAGAAACGTATGCCATGCTGAGTCTATATGGATGAAATAATAGTACAAGTGCGATAATTGCCAAGTGGCGCGCGACGTCTCTTCCTCGAAGAACAAGATCGTCGTTCTGATACTGCAATACAATTACATTCAATTAAGTTAGCTGTATCATCCGGAACAAATACGGTTACATTTATAATCTTATAATCTTATATTTTACTTTATCTTAATATTGTATTTTAAACAATTGGTAAAATTCATAAGGCTCTAATGTGAAAACACAAATACGAAGTGATAAAGGAGTAAGAGCTAAGGCAGGATGTTAGTGTCTAAATAATTTTTATTTTCAGTCTATTGCGAAAAATAATACCTTAGCCAGGGTTTGTACCTGGACTTCCTCTCACTAGGCAGGCGTCTGAGGCGTCTCACCAATTTGTTTTGGCTCTTACTCTTTTATTATATTTTAATTTTAATGTTTTTGTTCTCATTTTGACTTACAACGAAAGATAAAGATTAATTAAAAATATTATACATTTTCTAGATACAGATAAAAGCAAAGTTCTTCAATTGCGACACAATTTCTATGACGTTCGACCGCAGAATAAAGTTTTACTTTGCGAATTGAATAGATTTTTAAGGCCGAGACGTTCTACACAAATAACGCAGAGTTCTCGTATGTGTTTGCACGCGCAACGACGTGCGTATTTACGTACGTATTGACGCAATGTACTCGTAATTTTCCCACAATTCTCCTCATTTTCTTAAAACAAAAAATCGTTGTTTTCTGGAATTACATCGTCGGTCTAACAGGTCTCTGATATTTGTTTGGCATTCGTCGATCTGTTCGTACGAAGGCGAAACGTTCGTCGCAGATTTTCTACGTCTAACTTCCTTCTAATTTCCCAATAAACGCGCAATCGAGCGTTCCGGGAACGGGAGAGCCGAGTTCGTGCGCGAACGAGCGCACGATAACCCGGCGGACACGGCGCGGCGTCTCGGCGATATGGCGAGGGTTATCGCAGTTACGAGAAGAGTTACGTTGAATCACTGGGAAATCTGGAATAATACTCGCGGCGAGTTCGCTTCACGTGATGCCCTCGACGATCGTTAGATGTAGCAAAACACGATCCCCAAGGACAGGAGACGCGAATCGCCATTCCTCGAATACATTTGCGAGGATCTCTTCGGCAACGCGTTCTCTATTCCTATACCGAAAATCGAAGAAAAGTCATCTATTATAAGATTCTAATGTGTGATAGCTGGTTTTCAACCTCCAAATTCAATTGCAAACCTTTTGTCGCAACGATTGCACAATCTAACAATCAATTTTCCACTAAACAGATGCCAATTGAATAAGCGGAAACTCCGCTGTCCCATATTAGAAGCTTGTAATAGGTGACTTTCCTCTATACATATATATTCTCATCTAAGGACATTTCACTTAGATGTTTTGTCTTCCTCTAAAATAAAAGGACTCGCTTAGTTTAAGAGAGAAATAACGAGGACATTCTTATCGGATATTCTTAAGGGGATGTTGGCGTGGCTCTGCACTTTTGGCACCTTTTGCTCCTACAACTGTCAATTCGTGAAAACATTTTTGTAATATAAAAATTATGCGGCTTTTGTGCACAGATCGACAGTGTCCCACTATTCAGATTAAATCAAAGAACAGCATTGAAATTAAGTTTAGGAGCTTAACAAGAAGTCTATTCGCTCGAATAAGTTATAGGTCACCTAAGTATAACTTATTCGAGTGAATAGATTTTTTTGTCAAGCTCCTAAACTTAATTTCAATGATACCACGTTGTTCTTTCACTTAATCCGAATAGTGGGATACTGTTGGTCTGTGCACAAAGGCCACTTAATTTGTATATTATACAAGTGCTTTCGCGAATTGACGGTTTTAGGAGCAAACGGTGCCAAAAGTGCAGAATCACTCCAGCATCCCCTTAAGAATATTAGGAGGACTTATAAAATATACATATATTTCAAGAATACAATTCTTTTCGATGGCAACGAAGCGAATCTCCCA
>NW_011960677.1:0-2109 GCF_000949405.1 Vollenhovia emeryi | reverse complement strand
AGTCAACATCAGGCAAAGTCATGTATGAAAATGAATCAACATTAATCAATTTAAAACAGTATTGAAGTGAATTAACAATGGAAAAATAGGTTTTCTACGTCATCTTGCACTATCATTCGCTCGTAGTGCGCTGAATGTAACCAATATATAAGCGTCTGTAATATCGGATAGCTGACATATCATTTCGTAAAATGACAGTGGAAAGAACTGTGTATTGAATCTGACTATTGTATAGTGCTATTTTGTGAATATGTAAGTACTTAATTTGTTGTTATTGCTTTTTATTCTTGTTATTCTTCGGCTTAATATTATTTTTAATTCATGTACTTACACAAAGTCAATTTTGCTAATCTCTTCAGCCAGTCTTACCAGTGTTTATATACAAATAATTTTTTTATGTTTAAATTATAGAAACAGAAGCGGCGTTAGAACTAATATAAAAAGACAACTCCATTAATTGTAAAGTACGTATTATCTTTTATATAACCAAAGTTCTAAACAAATATTAAGTTTAATATTAATAACTTTTTAGATGCTGTTTAATCCATACAACGTGATAATGTTACTCTATGCAACTTTTACTTATTTGAACTTTCCACAAAGTCCGACAACTTCGGAGGAAGTAGAAGTCAAAGAAAAAATTCAACGTTTACTACTGGAACTACAGGACGAAAATGAATTCGAATTAGAAGAGGAAGATACATTAGATTTTTACAATACATATGAGGTCCCAGAAGCGGAATCGGTTAACTTATTCGAAGCAGGTAATAGTAAAATATATCTTCCGGAGGAAATTATCTGTAGTTCTGTGGAAGCAACTATATCGGATGACTATAAAAGATTTTCTAATCTATTGCCGCCTTCACTAATTTGGATCTCCCATCGTCGCAATTGTCGTATTGATGGACGATTTTGTGGAAAGTTCAAATAAGTAAAAGTTGCATAGAGTAACATTATCACGTTGTATGGATTAAACAGCATCTAAAAAGTTATTAATATTAAACTTAATATTTGTTTAGAACTTTGGTTATATAAAAGATAATACGTACTTTACAATTAATGGAGTTGTCTTTTTATATTAGTTCTAACGCCGCTTTTGTTTCTATAATTTAAACATAAAAAAATTATTTGTATATAAACACTGGTAAGACTGGCTGAAGAGATTAGCAAAATTGACTTTGTGTAAGTACATGAATTAAAAATAATATTAAGCCGAAGAATAACAAGAATAAAAAGCAATAACAACAAATTAAGTACTTACATATTCACAAAATAGCACTATACAATAGTCAGATTCAATACACAGTTCTTTCCACTGTGTGGAAAGACTTTCCACTTTCCACTTCGGATAGCTGGCATGTCATTTCGTAAAATGATATGCCAGCTATCCGATATTACAGACGATTATATATTGGTTACATTCAGCGCACTACGAGCGAATGATAGTGCAAGATGATGTAGAAAACCTATTTTTCCATTGTTAATTCACTTCAATACTGTTTTAAATTGATTAATGTTGATTCATTTTCATACGTGACTTTGACCTGATGTTGATTCATTTTCATACGTGATTTTGACCTAATGTGCAATATTGCGAAAGATATCGGTGATATCTCATCTTTAATGTATTTTTCACTGCATAATGCGTCATACGACATATTTCATCGCAACTGAAAAGGATTACTTAACGCAATACCTACCTACAGCGCGACGCCTATACCTCTATAAATCTGATTTTCCCAAAAATCATATCGTCGTATCATAATAAAAATATACATGGATATAATTGTCATTTGATGCTCTTAAACTTTTGCGTTAAAAAAGTTTTTTTAATTTTTTAAAAATAATGGTGGGGTGGGGGTAAATTAAAAAATTTGAGATTGTTGAAAAATGTGATTACGCCATTGTGAAGACTATAAAAAACAATAAAACTTTTGTCTAAAACATTTTTCCATAAAACTGATATTTTCGAAGATATTCGTAAAAAATGAAAAATCCCTTATTTTCGAGGGGCTGTTTCACCCCCTAAACGTCGAGATAAGCCGATAAAAAAATACGGGTCTAATACTTTTTTATGCTCTACAACATATCCAAAGCTCATTCAAATCG
>NW_011960676.1:0-2108 GCF_000949405.1 Vollenhovia emeryi | reverse complement strand
CTCATGACGCAAAGTGAGGAAGCGGATGACTGCGGCGAATCTCACACTGTCGGTAGGTGGAGCAAACGGCTGACGAATTCATTGACGGTTTTGGTTGTTGTGACATTTTGCAACGTACTGAAGGGCCGGACCGCTTGTTTTGTTCGTTAGGAATTGCTCTACCCGCGAGATGTGCTAACTTTGGGAAAAAAAATTCCCTACGTTCTACAGAGCCCTTGTAACCTTACTTTCTGGACGTACCTCGTATATACCCAATAAATCCACCTTATGATGAAATTGAAGAATGCTCAGAAGATGAAGAGGCGAGAGAAAGAAATGCAAATCCTAAACCTTTACTAGCCTCTCTAAGAAGAGGAATGATGATAGAAGAACCAGAACCAATAGTTTCAGGAATTCAAACGCGTAGTTTAGAAAAATCAGAGGGAGAAAGCGTACCATTTACTAGAAAAGAATTAATTGAACCACTATTTTATGAACATACATTTCAAGCTGAAATACACAATATTCCACTAAACCAACAAGAAAATATAAATGAACCACCAGAAAACACTAATGAAACAGAAACTCTACCTATAATAGAACTAAATGAAACCGAAAATGACACTCAGAACATTCAACTCGAGACAGGAACTTTACTCTCAGAAAATTTAAACAACAATAATAATGATAACATTGCTAATACCTCTAATTCACAGATAATAATACCACCTAATCTTTTACAGATAATAAATAATTTAGCAGGAGATTATGACTATGATGAAATTTGTCAAGAGAAAAATTCAGGTACAGATTTTCGCGAAGTTTTGACAGATGAAACAAGAGGAAATAATTCTAATCCAGAAGGTGATCAAGACAGCCTGAGCTACGATGAAGACTCGAACGAAGAAGATGAAGAAGATAACTTTGAAGAAGAAGAAGATGATGACAGTGACAAAGACATTGACGAAACATATAACGAACTTGAATCAGACGATCTAATTAACGAAACAGAAAAACAGATGGAAATACGCGGACAGAAATCTAGTATCATAAACAGTCGCGATCAAATTTTTATGAGAAAAGAAAATTATTTATACCTTTTAACAAAGGATGGGAAACCTTGTGATGAAGGATCTAAACAACTTCAAAAACGAAACTTAATTCCTAAAATTAAAGAAGATCAAGTAGGAAACTTTAAAGTAATTAAAAAGGGGAATAAATTTCATTTAATTTTTATTTGCAAGGATGATATTCAAGACAAAATAACCTCAGAAATATTATTAGAATTTGGAACTAAATTACGCAAAATAATAAAGGAAAATTCAATTAAAGTATTAAATGTTGCTAAATCAAAAGAAATAGATAATATCTCATGGGAAGAAATTTTTAAACAAATTCAACAATCAATACTTGGAACATCAACCAAATTAATAATATGTCATGGATTGGTAAAAATCCCAGAAATTGAAAATCAGAAAGACATAATTGAAGAAGCTCACTCTTCCAAAATTGGAGGTCATAAAGGAATAACTAAAACTTATAATCGAATTCGACAAAATTTCTACTGGGATAATATTAAATCTGATATCCGAAATTATATTAATCAATGTTTGCAATGCCAAATTAAAAAATTAGTTAGAGTAAAAACCAAACAACCAATGATAATCACGGATACTCCTTTTTCGTCTTTCGAAAAAATATCAATGGATATAGTAGGGCCTTTACCTGAAACTTCCAAAGGAAATTCCTATATTTTAACAATCCAAGATCACTTAACCAAATTTTCCTTGGCGATTCCTTTACAATCCATATATTCATCCCATTCAGTGAATTTATTAACATATTGTTTTAAATATTCTATTAATACTATATGTGATCTTTCTAATGCTCCATTGGCTTGTGGATAAAAAGCTGTGGTTTTATATTGTTTAATCTTGAATTGTTTAGTGAAGCGTTTCATTAAATTACTCATAAAATTTGTTCCTCTATCTGATAATATTATTTTGGGGGCTCCAAAAAGACAAATAAAGTATTTTAGTAATGCGTCAGCAACTTGCACAGCAGTTACAATCCATAACTGCTGTGCAAGTTGCTGACGCATTACTAAAATACTTTATTTGTCTTTTTGG
>NW_011960675.1:0-2108 GCF_000949405.1 Vollenhovia emeryi | reverse complement strand
CGTTGTCTTAGGCCGGCCTACCGCCCAATTCGAGCGCGTGGCAAGATGTGACCGCCTGGCGATCGATATTGCTATGCGCACATCTCGCCACGCGCTCGAATTGGGCGGTAGGCCGGCCTAAGACAACGATTTTTAATAATTAATTACTCGTTAACTATTACGAAAATTGCAAAATGGTACAGGACTTTTCCATTCATCTCGATCCGTTCTACCTTCTCAAAAATTTTGTCGGATATGGAAAGACTCACCCTGTATAATAACTTCGTTACCAATCAAGTAATGTAATAAGTTAGGGACTTGTTTCGAAGAAAATTTGTATAATGCTGAATACATGTAAAATAATTTTACTCACTCATTTTGAAACTGAACATTTAAATTGGCTTTTCAACAACTAGTTGCTCGTTTTATTGGCCTTATTTCCTGATATTATCAAATCGATTGAACATTCAAACATTTTTCTAGATAAGTCAGATAAGACGAGAGATCAGCAGATATTCAAACAATTAATAAAATGCCGATTAACCGACACTTCATAGTGATATAAAAATTCCTCTAATTATTATTAACAGCTTGAAGCACTGAATTATTCCCTATTAATAATTATAATTATAAGCATTATCATTAAATATCCAATTGGTCAAAGGTTATTTCCACCGATCGTTCGCTTGCAGGAAAGTTTTGCGAGTTAATGACAATCGAAGGCGTTAATTAATCAAGATTGAATGAGAGAACTAGAGTCTTTGTACTATATGAGCTGCACTTCCTGTAAAGAGACCCCGAACACATTAGACCGTCGCAACTGCGGGCCAACATATGCGACGGATGCAGAATTTCGCGTCCCTTGCCAGCCGCACGCTCCGGAGTAGCCAAACTTCTGCCGGTGTGCTTAAAAGTCAACTCGATTATACGGCTTCCTCTCTAATTCGCCACCTGGCTAACTCTCGACGGCCGCCGGCAATCGCCGTGATCCGTATTCAAGCTCCAGCGTTTACCGCTAAATTTAGCCCAATCTGACTTTCAGATACAAATTACGTATTTCGCTCATAGGTATTCAATTTTACTAATAATTACACATCGTGTTATTATTTATCTCGATTATAATTCCCTGCCTGTAAATATATGAATTATTTCTTATAGATGTTATTTTACAATTGTAAAACGTACAGTATTTAAATTGCATACATTACAAACGCATATTATTTGCGCCCGATTTATCATAAATTATGTCAATTTTAAATTACATTGTGTACGTCGTATAATTTGTAATTATGCAATAAATTATAATAAAAAATTAGTAGAGAGACAGAAAGACCCGACCCCTCTTTTACTTTTGATATTGTTAGTAATACGATAACGTTGCAACAAAGCGTCAATTATACTCATCTTGTGGTACAACTAAAAATATAAAAAAAAGCATAAACCGACCATATAACGCTTTTGTGAGCACATCTAAAGAAGCAATTAAGTTAAAGCGAACGTATGTGTGTCGCCTTCGACACAGTTATTGTTCCCATTGAGATTTAGTGCACGTAACAAACGAAGCGCGATATATTGCACTTGAACAACGGAAAATTGACCATCCACCGACTCCCATCGGTCGTTCGGTATTACGACTGGATTGGTTTGCGCCGCGACTCCAATAAACAGGAAAAAGAAGAGTGGTCGCGGAACCAGCGTTTCGCTCGAGCTGGAACGACATCGATCTTTGTCGGCTTCGGTGAGCCTGACGTGTTTCGTCAGGAATGCGCGTGCGGAATACCTCACGCCCTGGACGATCGAGTGACCTTAACGAACTGCTGCGAGTTAATGGCGCTTAATAATATAGATTACACCGAGGAATCTCGAGCACTCGTGAACAAGTTTATGATCAGCGACGTGGCGCGTATCCTTGACACCCGTGCTCAGAAACGTCCGTTTTCTAGAAGACTAGAGAATTCACGGAAGTCGAAATTAATAAAGATTACAATGAATTTCGCTTATATGAACATACAACATTTTTCCCTCATTCTTGAACAAAAGAGGATGCTAAAGTCGTCTGTTTTACCGACACATTCGAATATAGTTTTTGCGCTGCTGAATCTTTTTATTAGTTTTTACGCCTAAAATAA
>NW_011960674.1:0-2108 GCF_000949405.1 Vollenhovia emeryi | reverse complement strand
AAGAGGTAGTGGCGGGGGTGTAGCATCTCCCATAGCCTCCCCCCCTATGACGCGGAGCCGGGCAAGGATGCTCGCCCGCGCCGCTGCCCCTGCTCCTCCCCCCGCCTCGTCGCCGCCTGCACCACCCTGACGGGCGGGGGAGGGGTCGCCCGCAAGACCGCGGGCGACATCCCTCCCCTCACAGCAGGCACATCGCCGCTCGGATGGTGGCGACGAGCAGGCCCTCCCCCACTAACACCGGGGGAGCTGGCCTGGGTCGGATGGGCTGAGGTTCCCGTCCGGCCCGGCCTCCTTCGGAGGTGGACAGGAGAGGTGGTGGCCGCCTCTCCCGTCCAATAGAGTAGTGGGCTCCCCTACCGGGAGCCCACCCTCCCCCCCACGGGGGGAGGGCGCGCGAAGGCCCGCCAGACCAACGGCGGGCCGGTGCGGGGGGCGGACCGGAAGGAATGACTCCGTCAACGCCCGGCCGTCCCCCCGAAAGTCAAAGCACCGCGCAGGCCACCGCAGGAGTTTAGTGGGTAAGCCCGCGCGCCAAACCACATTTTGGCGCGCACCTCGCTGATAGAGGGGCAGTCCCACATAACCCAGGTTAAGTCAACAAAACCCCCTCCCAGGGGGGTCCCGGGTATCCATAAAGGATTCTCCTGCGTTAACAAAAAAAAAGAGGCAACACAAGTACCCTCGACGCCACACTGCGCCAATACCAGTACGGACGAACTAGGGACGAAACCGTCCAAATGGAAGGATATAATAGCCGAAATAATATTATAAATGAAAAGTACACAGTCCCGAGCAGGTAGGCAGCCATGGCCGCGCGATTAGTCGCTCTAGCCAACCAAACAAATGTAGACCAAGACATAAGCCTACTAGGCGATGATCTGGCAAGGGAATTAAATGATCAAAAGGGCTGCAAAAATAAAAAGCCAAAAAGAAATAAAAGGAGGAATACTAATACACGACCTCCTAACAGAGCCGAAAGGAAGCGCTATGCCTTCGCCAAATGTCAAGATCTTATAAACGAGTGCCCAAAGAAGCTGGCCGATGCCGATGCCGTGATGCCAACGATCTATCGTTGTTACAAGTCAAACAACCGGACACAAATGAAACCAAAAAGCTGTACACCGAACGCTGGGGGTCGCCAGGACCAAACCTTGCACACCCGGAGATAAGAGAGTCAGCCATTGATACCACGGCCATCTTCAAGCCAATATCAGCATTGGAAGTGGAAAGTAAAATAAAACGAATCGGCAACTCGTCAGCCGCTGGACCAGACAGCATTACAAAGTCGGCACTAACAGGCGAAGGCATCGGCACAATACTAGCTAAGCTATTCAATTTACTGCTACTAAAAGAGATCTATCCACTAGCTTGGAAACCAAACCGAACGACTCTGATCCCGAAAGCTGGGAAAGATATAAGTAAAGTAAAAAGCCGGAGACCCATAACAATCTCCTCAATGATAAGTAGATTATTTTCCTCCCTGCTGGATCATCGCCTACGTAGCAGTGTTGGGCATCAATCAATTAAATATTCAATCAATTAATCAATTAACTAGATATTTAATTGTGGAATATCAATTGCAATTAAATTTAATTGCAACTAATCTTTTAATTGCAGGTTATGACTAAATTTAATTACAACTAATCTTTTAATTGCAGGTTATGACTAAATTTAATTACAACTAACTTTTTAATTCCAAATTACAATTAAAACTAATTATTTAATTGTTTAGTAATTTTAATTGTCAATGCAATTAACAATTGATTTTTATCGTGATGATTTAATATGATATTTATTTTAAAGACTAATTAATTCTTACTGGTTGTGTGTATGTCCTTGCAATTTTTTTATAGAATAAGTTAACAAAGAAAGAAAGAGGAAAATAGGTAAATTTTAATAAAATAGCATATAATAATTCTGATATGTAATTTTTTATTGAGGCAATGTGATTAGTAAATAATTGAAAAATAAACCTTATAATAATTAATACACATATTTAACATATTACATTATGATTAGTAAATAATTGAAAAATAAGCCTTATAATAATTAATACACATATTTAACATATTACATTATGTAATATGTAATTTTTTATTGTGTGTAGT
>NW_011960673.1:0-2108 GCF_000949405.1 Vollenhovia emeryi | reverse complement strand
TGGTGTGTTTGTTGACATCTCTCAAAAAACGATAGCGAACGCGTTCGCCCGCTCACCGCTCCCCGCTCCCCGCTCGCCACCGTCTCTCATCGATCGATGCGTGACTCCACCTCTCGTTATCGATTTTTCAGAGATGTCAACAAACACACCATTTTACATGCTGCCGAGTCCGGCCTTATTGGCTCAGACGTTTTTCTGAATTAGGCCGATAATAATTACGATTTTGTAAAATTTTATATAACTTTTCTTCTCAGTTTAACCCAATCTACTATAATCTTTGGGGTCGTCCATATCGAATCTGACACCCTGTATGTGTACTGCATAGGGATTATTTCGAAGGCATATAACACAGATTTTCCCTAGGTGAGATCATTATCGTCCGTGAATTCACGTGTTATAAAAATCGTTGCATGATTTTTGTAAATTATTTTAATTTAATTTTAATGCTATACTTAACATTATTACGTTAACTCTTCCCTGTAGTGAGTTAAAATTCTTATTACGAAACATATTACCTCAGCCAGGATTCGAAACTGGGACCTCCCTCAATCCGGCACGCAGGGTAGGGTAGAAACAGACGGTATATGAATTCACTTAGTAATTTAATTGGCCACCACCTATGTCAGGTCCTAAATGGCGTTTATGTTTCAAATTGATTTATATCTTAAAGGACCGAGTTAAAAATTAGTTGTTTATATAAAGAAGTCGCTAAAATTCCTATATAAGCTAGGTTTTCTTCTGAAGCAAGAACTATTCCTTCTTTTCGAGAACGCTGTGTTCTTCCTAATTGTAAATGTTACAAATTTGATCGTGCATAATATTGTATATTGTGGATGATACGCAGGTCAGTTTAATGAGACATGGTAAATTGTTAGCTGAATCGGCGCCGCAGAAATTACTGGAGAAATTTCAATCCTCGTCAATGGATGAAATTTTCCTGAAATTGTGCGAGGCACAGAATGATGCAGTCACTTTAAATGAAGCTCAGGGATCCAATATGCAAGACACTGGTAGCGATGCCTTCAATCACGATGAAAACAAATATGAACAACTAAAAGTATGTACGATTTTTATTGTTATAAAAAGGTTTGTGAATCTATATCATTTTAAGACATTAATAAGTCAAATTATTAAGGGAAACAAAATGGATTCGAAAAGACAAGTTTCACGATTAAGAAGATTCCAAGCTCTATTTGTGAAGAACAGCATCCAAATTACCCGTGATTACTCGTAAGTATTCATCATAACTTATCAATAATGCAGAAGGGACGCTCTTGTCAACAAAACAAAATTGAAAATTGTCTCAAATTCGAATGTTGCCTTTTCGAATGTTTCCTTCAATATACTTGTGTAGTACTAAATTGTCATTGTATAACGAGCTAGCGGTTATATTTCAATATTTTTAGTTTTTAACAATTGCAAATTTCATAAAACTAATAAAAATTCTTTCAGAATACTAATTCTTACGCTATTAATACCGATATTAGTATGGTCTACATTTCTTTTGGCAATTGGTGATCCAAAGAACTTGAATATCGGGATTGTTAACGATGAAGCTGGCAATTGCGACAGCAGCTACTTTGGCAATATTTGGAATGATGAAATCAGCTGCCACTTCAGCAACCTCAGTTGTAGATTCCTGAACAATTTGGACGACTCCATGGTGACACAGGTGTAACAATTTAAAAATTAATCATGTAACGTAGTTATTTAATGATGTTGTACATACAATATGTATATTAAAGTAGGATCAAGTAAGCTTGCAAAATGCCTACTGAGTGCGTATGTGGACGCTTTATTGCCTTTACCACACATGCAAGACGAACAAATTTTTGTTTCAATCACAAGAGCTCACTGTAATGTTTTGCACGGGTAGGCTTTCCACCAACGACTCCACTCGGCTAACGTACTGTTGCCGAGAGTAAATACAGAACAAAGCACACTCGAAAGTCCTAGGACTAGAAATATTAATGTACGAAAGACACGACACATAAATATAATGTAGCGTGCACAGATGTTTTAATGTATATGATTAAAATGGCACTTTCTGTATTCTCGGTATCCATTTCTCTGTCACCTTTTATTCTGATACAGATTGGAAAAATTTT
>NW_011960672.1:0-2108 GCF_000949405.1 Vollenhovia emeryi | reverse complement strand
GGGCTTAAAGCCCGCTGCAGACGATGCTATTTTTCCTGCTGGATTGCTTGCGATTTAGTAAATTACTATCATTGCACCACTCAGCATTCAGGATTCCTAGTAATTTACTAAATTGCAAGCAATCCAGCAGGAAAAATAGCATCGTCTGCAGCGGGCTTAATAAATTACTATCGTTGCACCATTCAGCAATCAGGCTTCCTAGTAATTTAGTAAATCGCAAGCAATCCAGCGGGAAAAATAGCATCGTCTGCAGCGGGCTTTAGCCGGCTTAAGCCCGCTGCAGACGATGCTATTTTTCCTGCTGGATTGCTTGCGATTTAGTAAATTACTATCATTGCACCACTCAGCATTCAGGATTCCTAGTAATTTACTAAATTGCTTGCGATTTAGTAAATTACTAGGAATCCTGAATGCTGAGTGGTGCAATGATAGTAAAGCCCGCTGCAGACGATGCTATTTTTCCTGCTGGATCGCTTGCGATTTACTAAATTACTAGGAATCCTGAGTGCTGAGTGGTGCAACGATAGTAATTTATTAGATTGCAAGCAATCCAGCAGGAAAAATAGCATCGTCTGCAGCGGGCTTTATTTACTAAAGACAAAAAGATTAGCGTGAAGTTAGCCGACAAAATCTCATTTTCGCATAAAAAATGATTAAATCGATGCGCAATCGTACGCTGATGATTGTTGATCTAATTATAACGTTTGTTGGTTTAGTATTTTCTTTTAAAAACGAAAAATAATCTCTTATTGATGAATCACTGTTGATGCTAAACACTGCAAGTTTCGATTAACTTTGATTTTTCTTTTGCAAATCATTTGTTCGTCGTTTGTAGCATTTGTTGGTTCAATATTTTCCCTTATAAACGAAAAATTATCTCTTGGTGATGAATCGCAGTTGAAGGTAAAGGCGAGTTTCCACACACTTCGATTTTTCCTATTATTTATGCAAATCGTTTGTTGGTCGTTTGTAGGTGATTGTTGGCTTAATTATAGCGTTTGTTGGTTCAATATTTTCCCTTATAAACGAAAAATTATCTCTTGGTGATGAATCGCAGTTGAAGGTAAAGGCGAGTTTCCACACACTTCGATTTTTTCCTATTATTTATGCAAATCGTTTGTTGGTCGTTTGTAGGTGATTGTTGGCTTAATTATAGCGTTTGTTGGTTTAGTATTTTTTTATAACAAAAAATGATCTCTTATTGATAAATCACAGTTGATGGTAAACACAAGTTTCGACTAACTTCGATTTTTCTTTCGCGAATCATTTGTTCGTCGTTTGTAGGTGATTGTTGGCTTAATTATAGCGTCTGTTGGTTCAATATTTTCCCTTATAGACGACAAATGATCTCTTAGTGATGAATCACAGTTGAAGGTAATTGCACTCAATAAAAACTCGCCCTAAAACAGTACTGGAATATATAACACCGCCGTAGAGTTAGTAGACAAATTTAATATTTTTTAATTTTTCTTTTTTATATAATTTGGGAATTATTTGGGGAAATTTAGGAAAATGATTTCAACATTTAGGAAATAATATTTTTTTGTTAATAACTAATTTTTATTGAACGTCAAGTTAGTAGATAGCGACTATATGTTTGATGTTTACTATAAATGGAATATACTCGAAATCATTTGGGGATGACATCTGCATTGTTATTATTATTTGGGAATGTGCCTTTTTTGTAATTTTCACAAATATTTGTATTAAAACAAAAATAAAAATTACTAATTACTAATTATATATTAATAAATTTATTTAATTATAAAAAATTAATAATTAAATAATTAATGGGTTAACTGTTCTGTAAAGCAGATAATTTTCCATCATTTGTAAGTCCGATCGGACACAGGCCCGATCGGTCACATTTTGTATCGGGTTTGCGTATTTCTGTAAAGCACAATATTCTTGTGTGCGTATGGACTTATGCCCATTCTACACCTAGGGATGATCCTACATGTGGCTCATCCGATACTCCCTTCTATACCTAAAGCTAATCCTACTTGCAGCTTATCCGAGGGAGTAGTATAAAGTGTAAAAGGTTTACACTTTGGTTGGTTTCCAATCGTACCAAAGTACAACTACAGTGTACCCTTTTACACTTTAGT
>NW_011960671.1:0-2107 GCF_000949405.1 Vollenhovia emeryi | reverse complement strand
GGTGTTCTATTATATCCTCACGGTTCGTCAGTCGTGAAACCTGACCCTGCATCTTCCGTGTGGCGTTCGCGATCATGTTATTGTTGCGGGTCAAGGTGTTTTCTAATGCCTCTATGTGCCCTATGGATTTATCCAGTATCTTCAGCTGGTTTTTCATAACGTGTTGCAGTGTCTTCTGTTGTCCCTGCAATAGTTGCATTTGCTCGTTTATCTTGCGTTCTTGTTCCGCATCCATCGTGCCGAACAGCGTTTTGCTTACGCTGCCGATCGCATTGATTAGGCCTCTTTTGTTCTCTTTGGCGGTGTACAGTGTCTGCAGGCGTTTGAGGGCCGTCGCGATCTGTGCTTCCTGTTTCGCTATTATTTGTAATACGTTTTCGTACGACGGTTCGATGCCCGCGAAGGCGTGTTGGCACAGGGCTCGAGTGTCTTCGTCAAATTCTATTACTTGCTGATGCCTGACTCCTAGGGCTTTTACTTCGAGGTCTATTGTCATTTTCCATTCGGCCTCGGTTTCTTGAAGTGTGCCTAGTTTTTCGTAGTATAACCCCGGTTCGTGGTCGAATCGGTGGATTTTGTATGCCTCTTCCTCGGCTCTCGTGCTAAGTAGCAGCAATGCCAGTCCCATCCTGCAAGACAGGAGTTCATGTTACTTTCTTTGAATCCCCGTCGCTTTTTAGTTGCAGGTGCGCGGGGGGGGGGGGGTTTCTCGCTGACTGTTATCTTGGACCTGCTGCGTGAGGAGTTCCTATATCTTATTCCTTTAATCATGTTACCTGTACCTTGCTCGCCGTGAGCTCAGTCCCGTTTCGCCTCTTGCCTTTATTATGTCGTCTCCCTGCTGTATGGGCTTCGCGGCTTGTAGGCAATGCCGCCGATTGTTTCAACCCACTTACTGTTCGGCGTGTCGTGTCGGTCGTGCCGATCGCGAGTTATCGATTGCCGAGGGGCCAGTGCCCGAGCTTGTGGGCGGTTCTTCTGGGGGTTCGTCTCGGGCGTCTTCGGGAGGGTCTTCCGAGGTTTCTTCTCGGGCTTCCTCTGGGGGGTCGCCGTCTCCTCCGGCGTACGACCCACCCCCAAGCTATGGTGAGGCTATGTCGTACCGCGAGGGATCACTTTGGGTGTCCCTCCACGTCGCTTCGGGGGCCCGCTGGGTTTATTTCCAGTGAGGTAAGTGTCTTGTCTTCTGCCACTTTTGTTTCCTACTGATCTCTTTCTGTTCGCTTTACGTTTTATTTATTTTTCCTGTCTTGTTTCCAGATGCTGATTCATCTGCCTGTCGTGGCGGTGCTGGCGGGGGCGTCTCACTCCCTTGTCTCCCTTCTGGGCTCATCGCCGTTTACTTCGTTATACTTAAGGGGGCATATACACCTAGGAGGGTCAAAAAAATCGATTTTTGGATTTTTACATATTCATAAAGTTTAATGTTTCGAGAATGTCTGGTGCAAATTTCAAGTCATAATTTCGAAAAATGGCGAAGTTACAGCCCTGACAGTACAATGGCTTGATATCTATTTTTAGGCAACTTTTTTTTTTAACGTCTTTCCTAAATTTCCCAGATGTATGTATGTACGTATGTATGTATGTATGTACGTTTCCCAGAAAAAAATTCCAGAAAATGAACGTTTTTTTGGCCTTCTAGGTGTATATGCCCCCTTAACCAAAACATATGTTGAATATTCAAACGCGTTTTTCTCGAAACGACATTTTTCAAACTGGTACCAGAAATATCTCGAGAACCACTGAATCGATTTGTTTGAAATTTATAGGGGTTATTCAACACATAATTATCTATCGCGTATCGTAGGGTTTTTTTTTAGGACTCATAGTTTTTGTTTTCTGGCGAGAAAACGAACGGATTTTGTCTTAAAAATCGCTACGTCAAATTTAAACGCCCGCCATTTTGTCAAAAATCGATATTTTTGAAATCGGCTACGATACGCCAAAACTATTATTATATATTTTAATATTCCGCGCTATTTTTTTGTTTTAGTTAATTTTTGGCGAAGATACATCTGGTACCGTTTTGGGTGATTTTTTCCGGGCTGCCTTTTCACGACGCCATATATCCGACATTTTGCGAGATTCTTTAATAAAAAAAATCACG
>NW_011960670.1:0-2107 GCF_000949405.1 Vollenhovia emeryi | reverse complement strand
AACTTTTGTGTGTAGAAATGAACGGTGTACATTTTTACGTGTCTAATTGCACCGTGTCGAAAATTTATTATCTATGTGTCCAAAAATCACTGTGTCTAAAATTTCTGTGTCTAAATGAACCGTGTCCAATTGAACCGTGTACACCAAAATGTGTCCATTCGAACCGTGTCTATTTGCAGCGTGTCCAATTGTACTGTGTCCAAATGCACCGCTCCCGGACATTACGACGGTGTCGTCCGAACTCATCTCCGAGGGGGGGCCCCGGCTGGGGCTTCCCTCGTGGGAGCACGCTCTAGAGCGCACCCCCCCTCCCACCGCCGCCACCCCTTCCTTCGTAGGGGGGCGTCTAGGTGGAAGAGTGGGATCGCCTCTCACCCGCGCCGGCTTACTGCCGGGGGCTAGGCCGCATCCCACCCCTCCCAGCTTATGGGCGCTCGGGAGCCCAAGGTCCACACAGAGTGGGCACCTCAGAGCCCCCGTACAACCCCTCGCAGGGTGTCCCGCAGCGCCGCACCGATAACATCGGTCGCTGCGGTCCACCCTGTCTGCACACCGCTGCCTGAGGTGACCTTCCCTCAGGCAGCGGAAACACCGCTTCGGGCGGGGCTGTACAGGCGACACCTTCGCCCAACAAAACCCCGCCCGTACTTTCCCCTTAGCAGCGAGCGCCCTCGCGGCCCGAGCCGGGCACCGCGCGAAGGCCACTCGCTGTTGCCAGGGGGAGGAGGGAGGCAGCACCGAAACGCTTACCTCCTCCACCCCGCAGCCTCCCTCTATGGCGACGTTCCTCGCCAGGTCCTCCATCGTGACCAGGTCATCCAGGCCGGTGACCCGCAATTCTGCGGTTATCACCGGCCTGGCGACCTTAGCCCCTGTCCCCTCAAGGACTCCTGCCAGCTTAGAGGCCAGTGCAGCCGCACCAGCCTCTCTGCGTTCCCCGGGGATCTCGAGTACGATTCCCCCAGTTGCGCTTCTCCTCGTCGTCATGCCGTCGACCCCCAGCCCGCTAAGAGATACCTTCTCTTTCGCGGTCCGGAGGACGGCGGCATACGTGCTCGGCGTCCCTTGCGGGATCGTAATCGTGACCGCCGCGGTCCCCGGATCACGCGGGAGGCGGACCGCCCTATTTCCGTCCCCCGGTTCCCCGGCCGGCCGGCCGGCACGTCTCCTTCTCCGGGATCTTTTCCCGATCCCTGGGCCAATCTCCGCGGCCCTACTCTCACTATAATGGGCCCCCGCTGCTACCGCCGGAGGATCAGCCCTCGGCACGGGCACCCGAGGGGGCCTGAGTTCCTCCAATTTGCCCTCTACGGCCCCCAGCCTCTTCTCAAAGGCAGCCGTCACGTCACGGGCAATCCCCACACGAAGGGCCTTTATCCACTCCTGGACCTTCCCCATATCCATCCCTCCGTCCAAGGTACGTCCTTCCTCCCGCGATGGTGTCCCTGTCGGAGAGACAGCACTCTCCACGCAGCTCCCCTCTCTCCTATGCGCCTCTTCCTCCAGAGTCCTGACTTTCTCCCGGAGCTCTTTGACCTCCTTCTCGTGCCTCACGTAGTACCGAAATAGTTGGTACAGCCCCACCATGGCATGCTCGACGGTGGAGGAGATCTCCTCTCTGTGTGTTCCCCAGAGGTCGGTCTCCTCCTCCTCCTCCTCCATTGCCTCCTCCTCCAACTTGTCCATCGCCTTGGTGTCGTAGCACGTCAGTCTGGAGAGAAGTCTCTCCACTCCCTTAGCCAAAGGCATTCCCTCCTTGAACGTGGTCTCGAAGGCTTCGCTGTATTCGCACCCCCGAGCTCCCCTTGCCACATCGTTGGAGCATTCCTCCAAATACTCCAGCCACGGATAATCGGTGGGCTCCTCCTTGCAACTCACACCATCAGGGGCCTCGTCCACCTCCATCCTTCCTACCTCGGAAGACGGTTCCCCCGATGCTCCCTTATCCTTATTCTTAGGTTGTTGTGCCGCCATTTGAGTTTGATTCCTCTACCCGCGGCGGCTGTTCCGGCTAGGGCATGCCCTCCCCCCCCCCAACTCTGGGAGGGGCCCCGAGTCCTCCCGGGGAACCGGAATATGGCACGGGCCGGGGGGAAATCCGCACCCC
>NW_011960669.1:0-2107 GCF_000949405.1 Vollenhovia emeryi | reverse complement strand
TGTACAATCTTGCAATGCTTGTGTTCAATATGCGGTGTACAAAAATGCGGTGTCCAATAACGCGGTGTCCAATAATGCGGTGCCCAATAATGCGGTGTCCAATAATGCGGTGTCCGAAAATGCAGTGTACAATCTTGCAATGCTTGTGTCCAATAATGCGGTGTACAAAAATACGGTGTCCAATAATGCGGTGTCCAATAATGCTTGTGTCCGATAATGCGGTATCCAATAATGCTTGTGTCCAATAATGCGGTGTCCAATGATTTTGGTGTCCAACAATGCGTGTCCAATAGTGCGTGTCCAATCGAGCGGTGTCCAATCGTTACGTGTCCAATAGAAGGTCACCCGACGGTGACGATTCAGAAGAAAAAGGAAGAAAAAAAGAGTGCGATGTCGAAACAAAAGGTATAAGACATACATATCACGAGACACGGTAGTGTCTCGCGCCAAGTATAAGCGACAAACTATTAAGTGACAAGCTAAAACGACGCGCGCGACACCGACCGTGTAGTTTACACGAGTACGCGAGTTGACGGGCCCTTAGAATTTTGGATCTCAACAACGGCTGATCCGACGAACTTGAGACTGCGCTTAATCGATAGCTTGGGTACGATTTACATAATAAAAGTGTTTTTACTTTTCTCCTACGTGCACCATGAGTGGAGATATTGCAATGCAAATTCCGCATGTTGGCCAGATTACGTAGGATTACGTATTAAGAACCGTCTTTGTCGTCGTCTTGGTCGTCTTGGTCGACAGTCCTTTTCACTTTTCTGCCGCAACGTGGCATTGGCTGCGCTGACGTGACTGACATTACCGATGTTACCGACGCGTAACATTACCGATGTTATTACCGACGACTTCAATCAAATTGGTCTCATTCGACGCGTTTTTCAACGAGAAACAACTTTTTCCTCAGACAAAATCGTTGCTCTGCCCTGCGAAGCGAGATATTAATTATTAAAGTTGACAACTTTTAGAGTTAGGAAATCTGTCATACCGACGAAATGTAGCGACACAACATGGGTTTTCGACTTTCCACGTGAAGCGAGATCCACTCCACACCTCTGACATAGGTTGGGTAGGGTTATTTGTAACGAAGTGGAGCCCTCCCGAAGGGGGGGCGGAACACACTGTCTTCACGCATACATTTTTCCATCTACATTTGGTGGAGGGGAGTGACTTATATGTAGGTAGAAAAATGTATGCGTGGAGACAGTATGTTCCGCCCCCCCCTCGGGGGGGCTTCACCTCGTTAAAAATAACCCTACGCACCCTATGTCAGAGGTGTGGAGTGGATCTCGCTTCACGTGGAAAGTTGCAAACCCATGTGGAACAGTACAACGGCAGAAGTACATGCGTGGAGACAGTATGTTCCGCATGACAGATTTTCTAACACTAAAAGTTGTCAACTTTAACAATTAATATCTCGCTTCGCAGGGCAGTGCGACGATTTTGTCTGAGGAAAAAGTTGTTCCTCGTTAAAAAACGCGTCGAATGAGACCAATTTGATTGATTTTGGAGGTGGAGCAGCTATACTGAAGAATTACCATATATTTATTATTTGTATCCTTTCTCAGCCTGTATCTCCGAAACTATTTGAGTCCAGCCCTTATATATATATATATGAAATGACTCGGGAAGACATCCCCAACAACATATTTAAAAATGAAGCAAATCGGAGAGGAGGCCCCTTTTATGCATAATTACCACAGTTTTAAATGCCTCACCCTGTATATATACAGAGTGTGTGATGCGAAAGTAGCCACCTTGAAAATAGTGGTAGATTGGGTTAAACTAAGGAGAAATATCATGTACCGCGGTACAAAGTAACAATAGTTATCGAGTAATAAATTTACACGTTTGAGCGAATGAGGATGCAGGAGACGGTAGGCCGGACTCGGAAGGCATTTAAGAAAATCGATCGATGAGCGGGAGGTGGAGCGACGCGCGAGATACTGTGTTTATGTTTCGGGTCGCCCGTCGTCGCTCGCGCTCGCTGCCGCGCTCGCCGCTCGCGCCGCGCTCCCCGCTGCGCCTAGGTTTTTTCCCACCACGGTGTATCTCGCGCGTCGCTCCACCTCCCGTTCATCGATCGATTTTCTTA
>NW_011960668.1:0-2107 GCF_000949405.1 Vollenhovia emeryi | reverse complement strand
TGTCTTAGGCTTCGAAGCGCTAGTCGTTCTTCCCTGTTAATGTTTTGGATGGGAAGTTTGGCTTTTCGGAGGATCTGGGCTGACTGCTGTCTGATGTTGTTTCCTGCTTCAGGTGGGAGTTGGAAGATGGCGGTTTCTATTTGGCTGATGATCTCTTCTGTCGGGATCATGGAGGGGGTGACTGCAAAGTTGTGTCCTTTAGCAAGGATGGCTGTTTCGGCGGGTGAAAGGGTCTGACTACTAAGGTTCTTTACTGTTAGGGGAGGAGCTGCTGTTTGCGTGTGTGGTTTCATTTTTGCAAATTTTTCTTTTTGTGTTTTGGTTCTTAATTCTGCCGAGCGGGTGGCTTGCTCGTGTGTAATCCGGTCTATGGTTTGCCACAGGTCCGGTTCTAGTTTGTAGGAGAGGGATAGATGTAGCTCGAGAAGTTTTTTGGAAGTCTCGGCTAGGCCCTTTTTAGTTGTCGCGATTCTCTCCCTGAGTAGTCTCAGCGACGCTTGTCTCAGGATGGCTGTGGATTGTTTGGAGGGCAGGAAGGGGCTTTTTATTAGTAGGAAATTCGGTACCGTCTGGTGGTCGCGGCACCGTTTCAGAAATGCTTAGGAGCACAGTTGTAAGTGCAAGGACGTCCTAAGTTTTGTGAAAAGGTTTAGCGACCCGAGAGTTGCCTTTCCGTGGAGGCTTGTAATCTTGGCTTTCAGGCTTTCGCGGCTGTTGTCTTCTTTAGTCTTCATGGCTTCCGGATGGTTGCCGCGTCCGTTTGCAGTGTGGTGCCGACGTTTCGCAGGCGTTGCAGTCTGCTTCATCAGGGCTGGGAGACTCTGATACTGAGCTCCCTCGCGTTGAGGCAGACTGATGAAGCAGACTGCAACGCCAGCGAAACGTCGGCACCACACTGCAAACGGACGCGGCAACCATCCGGAAGCCATGAAGACTAAAGAAGACAACAGTCGCGAAAGCCTGAAAGCCAAAATTATATTATATATTTAAGAACATATTTTTTAGAATTTTGAAACGTTTTCTTGAATCTCCAAATATTTCTTTAAATTTAGGAAACTAAATTCAAAGAAATATATTTTCTTTATTTTTTTTCAGTGTAAATTTTTTTTCAGTGTACCGTCTACGCCGCGCCGGTCTGACGTAGCAAAGGGAGCACCGTGGAGATTACAAAAATATATTTATAATTTGTGTGTGTGTGCGTGTGTAATTATTTGTTACATACTGCTACAGATGTAACCAATAATTTCAAAAGCACACACGCAAATTATAAATATATTTTTGTACTCTCCGCAACGGTGCCTCCTTTGCTACGTCAGACCGGCGCGCGGCGTGGTGTAGACGATACTGCTTCTCACACGGTGTTCTTGAACGAGTGAAAAGTTCACACAAATTGTCAACCAAATCTGACCATGGGATCTTATTCTTATTGGCATTAGATGTGATAATCAAATTCGTTTGAGACCATATCTGCTTAATTGCTCATAAAATTTGAAAAAAATGTAAAAATTCTGAGCAAAAAAACTTTTTTATTTTTATTAATTTTATTGGTTTTTACTTTAAGTTTACTTAAGTTACTTAAGGTTTAAAAACATTTCTTGCCCAGACAAATTGAAAGAACCATTTATTTTGATCAAAAGATTTTAAGAAATTCGTATAAATAGGTTCTATGAATGAAAAATAAACTTTACTTTTACAAAGTAAATACGCTTATTAGTGTAGGTCTTACTGTATTTTGCTTAAATCTCATAGAATTTTTTTATATTGTATAACAAAACATTGCATAAAACAAAGTCGTAATTTAATATATAAAATCATAAATTAATTTGTGTAAACCACAAAACTTTTATTTAAATATGTCGTGTATCGCTTTTGCTCTCGCTATCGATTTTTGAGAGATGTCAACAAACACACCATTTTGCATGCTGCCGAGTCCGGCCTTCCGCTCCTCCGTGCACTTATTGGCTCAGACGTTTTTCTTAATTAGGCGATAATAATTACGGATTTTGTAAAATTTTATATAACTTTTCTTCTCAGTTTAACCCAATCTACTATAATCTTTGGGGTCGGCCATATCGAATCTGACACCCCGTATATACAGGGTGTCTGA
>NW_011960667.1:0-2107 GCF_000949405.1 Vollenhovia emeryi | reverse complement strand
TCGGTGTTTTGCGTCGATTGATTTCGGAAATTTACTAACCAACTAAATCGACATTTATATGGAAAGCCAGATAGCAGTTATATTCGCGTGATAACCGCACTAATCGGTTACGATCAGTTACCCTCATATGCTAGATATATCGGATTAAGTGCAAATTATATTATTTAAATCCTACACAGGAGGGAAGAGAAAGATAGTCGAATTCTTAATATAATTTATTGATGCAATTTATTAATTTATTAGAGATTATCGTTTTGTTAATGTACTAATTAGTGATTATTGCCACCATATAGTTGGAGCTTTGCCCGCAACGAATTATTATAATGTAGAATTCAGTTATTTATGCAATCAATTTTCTATTGTGATTAATTTCGTCGATTCAGTATTTCTGTGTAGTTGGAATATGATTTTTCGTCAGTAATATTACACATTAGTACATATCGCAATATACATATCAGTATCAACGCGATTAATGCCCTATTTCTGATACGGCTTTATTATCTGCAAGTTTATTATAACGATGATTTATCGCTACAAAACCGCGAAATCAGCATAACTGCCGAACGTTACGTCACATGTACCGCAAATCCGAGTTAATGGGAAATGTCAATAAGCTGAATTACGCGAAACAGTTAAAATCAGCCCTCAATTCTGATACGATGCATTTTAATCTTCTTCTATGAGAATTATTTATAAAAGAAATTGTTTTTCGATATTTTTTCAATTAAAAAAAACTCCACTTTTATTTTAGACCGTTCTTACGAGTAAAGATTTAAAAATGTATCCGTTATAAAAACAATGTCAGCTCTGATTCGCTAATGACATTTTTGTACGGGGCTTCATTTTTGAGAGAAACAATTTTAAATATTCATCAGATGCCTGACTACATGAAGAAAGTTAATTTGATTTCTTAAAGAATAATTCAAATGGAAGGATTCTAGCGAGCTCTCGCCTGCAGAAACTACTCTAGAGAATTTACTCGGTTTCAAGAATTTAACTGTGAAACGCACGGGTGTTGTTTTTCAGTCTGTTTCAAGGTATTCTGTGTTTCCATTGTTACCACATGAAAATTCTACAAATACCACCGTCAACATGTCAGACCTAATGCACTCGTCTCGGAATTTTGTTATATTGTATTATATTAGCATTGTGCGAGAAATGTAAGTTCTGATATAATGGGAAATCCCCCCATTTATAAAATAAAGCAAAAGATTACCTGCGCACCATGCGATTTCTATTTGCACTTTATATCCCCGTTTTTTTACTCTACTAGAAATGACAAAACGCGCGCTTCGCGCGTGCAGTTTGTAGTTGAGCATTGTATATTTTTAAGAATTTGTATACATGCAAAGAAGTAATTGTAGGCGCAACGTCAATTTAAAATAAAAAGTAATTTATCACTCACTGATACGAATTGCAACAGCAGAGTTGTACATCGTTAACTATATATGTGAAACTGTAACAATACAAATATATATATGTATATATATGATTATAAACCAATTATGTAAAATCAAAATTATTGTATTAAATATACTTTATATTTTATATTTTTAAAAATACGTATTTATTCAAATAATTATATAGAATACTGAAAAAGTCTTCCTTTTAAACATAAACTCACACAATTTTATATGTATGGTTTTGTCTCCAACACTTATTCAAATCCTCGTTCGAGTCATTTGAATAAATAAAATAAAAACACAGAACAGATGCTTTATTTCGCACAAGTAACAGGTAACAGAAAAATGTAAGACACTTACCTCACCCTTTCTCCGCTGTTGCCCGATGCCTCCTAGGCCTGCACATCCTCTCAGATTTCCTTGTTGCACTAACACAACACTCACTCGCGAAAAAGTGTACAAAACAGTAATATTTTGCAAAAGTGAGGTATTTACTTTAATCGTAAAGTATTACTTTAATCGTACAGAACATAAACTTTGAAATATTTTAAACATACGAATACACATTTAAGAAATGTGTATGTGTATGTCCACTCTCTCTACGTAACGCCGTGCTCTCACAATTTATTAATAAATTGTAATAACTATTTTCTTTCTTCGCTGTTATCACTCTCAGCACTGGCGTACTCTATACTCTGTTGTAC
>NW_011960666.1:0-2107 GCF_000949405.1 Vollenhovia emeryi | reverse complement strand
CCCCCACTCCATCGCAACACAAGTCAGCTTTGCTTTAGCTAACGCTAAAGGCCTCCTGCCTTTTCATGGAGCGTATTCTTCGCTGCTTAATTTGAGGTTGTGTTTCAGTGAAGTTGAATTCCTGGCTTTCGCTGGCTTTCTAGTTTTGTTTATAGTGGAGTACAAATAATAAAATGGATGAAGAATGTGGATTAGCAATTGCAATTGCAGAAATACAAAAACGACGTACAGCCGCGGCTGCAGCTGTTGTGATGCATTTGCAGAAGAAAAGAAAATATAAGGAAAAATGGGGTAGCATTGGGTAGCACAATTTTTAAAAACCGTGACCGAAACAGTTTCTTCTTTGCGTCAGTGCCAAAATTATTGTTAGAGGACATACGATTCTATAATTATTTCCGAATGACTGCAACTCAGTTGGAGGAATTATTATGTCTAATTGGACCACAAATACAGGAGCAGGACTTTCTTCGACAATCTATCTCACCTTCTGAAAGATTGGCATTAACATTGAGGTATGTTTACTTTTGTATGTACATATGTATTAATAATAATATTATATGACAAAATCTTTAAATGAATATATAATACGTGTATTATATAACATAAAATTGTACATATGTAATTGTAGATATCTTGCTTCTGGGGATTCCATGACGTCGATGTCATATCAATATCTTGTGGGATTGACAACATCGTGTAACATTATCCACGAAACGTGCGAAGTAATTTGGAATTGTTTATGTCCTTTGGTTCTGATTTTGAGGATGAAAGATTAAATTTTCATCCACATAAAAAAATTCATATCCTCTCAGACAAGGATGATTGCATATTTTCTCCTCCACTACTTTTGATTTACACACACTACATGTGTGCAGCATTTCCTACAACATGTATATTATCAATTAATATATTAATTTAAAATACATATTATAATTATCGGAAATAAAGAACAACTTAACCTACAAGTATACTTAATTATTATAATACTAACTTTGTCTATATTTTTTGGTGATGCGTATTTCTCGCTTCTTCCAGCCATAATGTATTCTGAAACATTAAAAATGTAAAAAATACATGATATTTGTTTTGTGTACTGGCTATATTATTTTATTTTAATACTTACAACGTCTTTACTCACTGGTTAGATTAGGAATTCACAGCTTCGCTAAAAGTTCAATAAATCCAACTTTGAGCGTTACCTTCGCTCACCTTCGCTGTATCGTTACTTTGGTAGAGTGGGGGTAAACGCCAGCTTTAGCTTCGCTCCGTGAAATGGCAGCTTTATTCGAATCCTCGTTCGAATCGTTTGAATAAATAAAATAAAAACACAGAACAGATGCTTTATTTTGCACAAGTAGCAAATAACATAAAAATGTAAGACACTTACCTCACGATTTCTCCGCCGTTGCCTGATGCCTCCTTGGCCTCCTCCTCTCAGATTTCCTTGTTGCACTCATACAACACTCACTCGCGAAAATCATCGATCGCGCGAAATTTCGGGCACTTCCGTACGCGATATGAGATACCGTGAAACGCACGAAATATTATTAACAAATATCGCGTGACTCTATGTTGAGTTGAACAATGTATAACCCCTCTATATATTTTGTATGGTTTCATGGTTGTAAGGTCTAAGTTTCCTCTCTCATATATGTGTGTTCCCCTTCTACGTTTCAGTTTAGTTTCTGTTCTTGTTGAGAGAGTATCCTACGGACATTTTACATTTTACATTAAAGGTTACAGTTCTATAAAACTTGTGTCATACCACTTCGTCCACTCCTGATCCAACTACCACGACTCTAACAGGTTATGGGCCCAGGATTGCATCTGTAAAGGAGGAATTTAGCCGCGGAATAAACTTTGCAAATCGAAAATTCGAGGAATAACGCGTGTGCTAAAATGGCGGAGGACGAGAAATACAAGGTACCACTCTTCGATGGAAGCAACATAGTAACTGGAAGTTTCGTATGCAGATTCTGCTTGAGGAACACGAGCTCTTTGATCTAGTCGGTAATGAGCTTGGTACACTAATAGCAGAGCTACCAAAGGAAACCGAGGCTGCACGATCCCTTGTCCTGAAAAGAAATGACAAGAAGTGCAAGTCACT
>NW_011960665.1:0-2107 GCF_000949405.1 Vollenhovia emeryi | reverse complement strand
TTTTACATGTTTAGCTTATAATATCTCGATAACTGTTTGTCGGAGGGAAAAGTAGTACAGGACTTTTTTACTTGATTTAGTCTCAGGAATATGCTGTTGCAATGGTGTTTCAATTATTGAAAATTTTTGTGTATGTAAATTTTATGTGTTACAATACATAAACCATTGCAATAGCATATTCCTGAGATTAAATCAAGTAAAAAAGTCCTGTACTACTTTTCCCTCCGACAAACAGTTATCGAAATATTATATGCTAAACATGTAAAAAGTTATAAATTTTGTCTTGAATGTCTCAAAAAGTATTAGGCAAATCAAAAAATGTTTCAGACAAAAGTTGTTCATATTAATTAGTAGAATAAGATAGTATAATAAACAATAGGGAGTTCCATTTAAAAAAATGACAGCGACCTCCATATAACCATAAAAAATTTATTTTTTCGAAAATTTATTTTTTCATTATATAGCCCTTTTAAAACCGTATAACTTTTGCCTGAAACATTTTTCTCTAAAATGTTCTATTTCCGAAATAAAGGGGCTGTACGGGTGGTCTGAATCACCCGTATACGTTTAAAAAACGTATATGAAACCAATATGTGCTACCTGGGATAGGTTATCTCTGGCAGTCTCTGATTACAGGGTCTTTATCGGCGATTAGCGGATGTTCGTGCTTGGCAACGCGAGGAAAATGTCGAGAATTACCGCGCTCTGGCTTGCACAGCTGGCGCTAGATAAAAAAGAAACAGAGAATCGCACGTGTAAACTGCGCGCTTGACATTGCATCGCAGGAGGCGTCAAGGATACCTCGAGGATATCCATGCAAGCAGAACAAAAAGTCACTCAAAAGTCAAAGTTTAATCATGACAGAAAATTGATGTAATTATGATTTTGAAATTTAGAGGTACTGTTTGGAATAGTTCGTGATATATTTGAACTTACATTATTTTCGATATTCATAATTATACAGGGTGTCTTATTTAAAATTTTTGTGTATGTAAATTTTATGTGTTACAATAGACAAAAATTTTCAATACTTGAAACACTGTTGCAACAGCATATTCCTGAGACCAAATTAAGTAAAAAAAGTCCTGTACTACTTTTCCCTCCGATAAACAGTTATCGAGATATCATAAGCTAAACATTGAAAAGATAGGAAGTTGACTGAACTCTGGTTAACAGTTAACCGACGTTTGTGAAACTGGCCCTAACAATAAGTGATATTTATCATTTTAAAACTTTTTTAAAAATGCGTTCCAAAATGGTTTCACTTCATATGTTAAAGCTATTACCCAGTGAGAAATGATTCGTCAATCGACGTCGAAACGACGTCGAATCGACATCGACACCGTCGAATTGACGTCGATTCGACTTCATTTCGACGTCGATCGACGAACCATTTCTCATTGGGTATCAACTTGTATATAATCTAAAATAATACTTATATTAAGTCAGCCATGTACGTCCGATTATAACAAATAAGTAAATAGAAAATGTATCGATATACTGTTGGACTAAATATTTTGTGCGTAATAATATTTTTTGCGTTAATTTACATATATTTTTCGCTTAGCAAACTGTATGCCATTATATGTAATTAAGTTTAATTATATACATAATTAAATTTAATTACGTATAATAATAGCACACAGTTTGTTAAGCGAAAAATATATATAAATTTATACAAAAAATGTTATTACGCATAAAATATCCAGCTCAACCGTATACTGGTACATTTCCAAAGCATTATTGCATAATTATTTTATTGCAACATTGTTGCAACGGTACGTAGCAATATTTCTGAAGGCGGACATTTTACCGTTGCTGCAAGATTGCAGCAGTGTTGCAGCAACATTTTGCAACATTTCTGCAATATTGCAATGTTGCACAGAAATATTTCTGCAATGTTGCTGCAATATTTCTGTGCCGTATGGGTGGGAACTAGTAAGGTATTTAATACTTTTGAGGTTATATATGTAGAATCTGTTATACTCGTATATATGTACCCAGGTAGCATTTTGTCAGGGCGTGCCCGAGGTTCGTAAAGGGCCTAGACAGGCATGCCCTAAAATAGGCCAGGCAATGTAGGGCCTAGACAGGCATGCTCTAAATA
>NW_011960664.1:0-2107 GCF_000949405.1 Vollenhovia emeryi | reverse complement strand
GTTTGACGGGACCCACACGTACACGCACCGGCGGCTATGTAGTGTGTGGAAGCAGACGAGACCGGCAACAGCGCACAAATACATGCACGATTTTAACTCTCCCCACCACGCTCCACCCTGCAATCTCTCCTCCTCCTCAACTCTAAGCCAATAGCCATCGGGTACCTTCAGATTGCAGTGCCATCTATTGGTACCTAAAGATACAACCATCGGGGATCGGTTTTGGTCGCGTGTCCCGAACATACAGTTCGGTCTCCTTATCTCTATTCTTCATGGTAAGACCGTGCTGTAGGGTGTAGGCCGGGCTCGGTGGGCGTAGCGGGCCGCGCGCGCTCGTCATCCGCTGCTCTCCGCTCGCCGCTCGTCTCCCACCACCCACCGCTCGCCGCTCGCGCTCGCCGTTGCCCGGTTGCCGTTGCCCCTCGCTCCTCGCTCCTCGCCACGGGCTTCTCTTGTAGATCAGATTAGTTTTATACGCCACCGTTTGACACCACGCCGACAAATAATTGTTCCTTCTTTTCGGTGATAGGAAAATGACTCGCTATCATTTCCACACCACCTTGCGGTAGATAGCTTGGTGCGTTTTTTTTGCATTTGAAAAATAATCATCGAATCGAATACGTGAATCTGCTGACGACAATATTTCCACGTATATGATAAACTGCGTTATGTCCGGAAAAGAAATCGGCGCGTAGTACTAATGTGGAAAGAAACGGTATATAGATTCACGATTTTCGAAAAAGATTTAAGATTCACAATTAAGTTGGGCTACCTACATCTTGCCTTTGTGACCCACATTTGGCGTGTTACCATATATTGTTTCGTTACGTAGAAGTAATAAAACCGTAAAGATAATAAGACCAAACAAGATTAAACCTTTGATAGGAGAAAATGTTAAATATTTTTTAAACCAAACTCTCATTCGTAGAGTGGACCGTCAAAAGGGGAGTAATTTCCTTGTTCAACTCCCCAATAAGCATTGAAAATTCAAAATCATACAAAATATCTTACACACCAACCCACCAATGAAGGCTTCGTGACTCAAACCATCACCCAGTGAGAAATGATTCGTCGATCGACGTCGAAATGATGTCGAATCGACGTCAATTCGACGGTGTCGATGTCGATTCGACGTCGTTTCGACGTCGATCGACGAATCATTTCTCACTGGGCACCCAACCCTATGTCCAAACTTCACCCCCAAAGGATTTTATATCAAACGGGTCTCCAAGAGATTGGAGGGACTCTCTCTCTCTCTTTTTCCTGGCCACTGTCATTCCAGCCACAGTTAGATTCTGTGCGCAATTTAACTCGTCTAGTGACCCAGATCATCTATATCATCATCAATTGTAAATAGCTCTTATCATGTGAATAAACACAATGTTGTAAACCTAAAGATCCGTGTGCAGTGTCTCTGAACCTAATCCTCGAATCCGGTCACCTAGTCCGCGAAGAAAAGGTTAGGTCGTATTAATTTACATTTATTTCCATAATACTGTACCTTAAATATTGAAAGTTATTTTCCATTGTTTTGAATTGACCTAGAGACCTATAATTGATTATTCACTATACAGAGTTGCACGTCACTTTTATTCTAATTTATTAGAAAAAAAACATTTTTATCTTCTCTACAAAAGTGTCTTCTCTACAAAAGTAATAATATCATCAAATGGCGTCAACTAAAATGAATATTTATACAAACTAGAAACTTTATTATTTTTAATATTACAATGTTATATCCAAACAATCGAACATAAAATTTTATCGGAAGAAATAAAGGAAATAATATAACGAGACAAATTTTCAACACTTATTTAATAAAAATATAATGAAACAAATTTAATACAAATAAATAATTTATTAAACGATGGCTTTTTCTAATTTAATTGTTGGATACATGTCGGTCTTGCTTCACATTATTGTTTATTAAAAAAACTCGGTGCTGCTAAACCAAATGTTAATTGCGCTTTTCCTCCTTCCTTGCAAGTGTTAAACTCTTTTTTTAAAACACAAAGGTCTTCACGACATTACAGTTTATTAAAAAATCTTGGCACTGTTAAACCAAGTGTTAACTACGTTTGTTCTCCTTCCTTAGGCTGGTATTACA
>NW_011960663.1:0-2106 GCF_000949405.1 Vollenhovia emeryi | reverse complement strand
CACGCGGACGAAGCGACGGAAAGAGGAACACTCCTTACCTTTTTGTTAAGGAATTCTTCTTCCCTTTAGGGAAGCATTTTCCTTCTCCTCCTCCTCCTCCTCTTCCTCCTCCTCCTCCTCGCCTAAACGTCGGGGCCATCGCCGGGGCCGTCGCCGGGGCCGTCGCCGGGGCGGTCGCCTGGGCCGTCGCCGAGGCCCTTGCCGGGGCCGTCGCCGGGGCCGTCGCCGGGGTCGTCGCCGGGGCCGTCGCCAGGGCCCTCGCCGGGGTCCTCGCCGGGGTCCTCGCCGGGGCCGTCGCCGGGATCCTCGCCGGGGTCGTCGCCACCCACCCTTTCACGGTGGCGCCTTCACTTCTTGCTGAAAAAGACAAAGGGAATATTTTAATAAATATTACATGATAGTAATGTATTGCACATTATACGAGGGCGGTTCAAATATGATCGAGACAAACGCTGTAGATGGCGCGCCTGTATGTTTTGAAGGTCGCGGCTTAAGTATGAGATAGCTGGGTCCCTTACGAACAGTGTGGCATAGTTTTCGTCGCGAACGCACGTTTCACGCGCGTGATACGACCATGAGTGAACGTCAAGTGCCGACCGCCGTTGCGCAACGTATTGTCCTTCGTTTTTTGGTGTGGGAAGGCGTTAAAAACACGGAAATTCTTCGGCGTTTGCGAAATCAGTTCGGTAGTGAGTGCCTGAGTAGGTCTGCTGTGTTTAAATGGGCCAAAGCGTTCAAAGATGGCCGCGAAACCGTCGAGAATGAGCCGCATGATCGTCGACCGCGAACCAGCATCACACCAGACAACATTCGCCGCGATGGGTTCCCAAACTTCGAGCAAAAATTCATGCGGTGGAAGTTTGTCGCCGCTTGCTGACACGATACGAGGCTGAGGGGGACGGTTTTTTAACGCGAATCTTCACTACAGACGAAACATGGGTACACTATTACACTCCCGAAAGCAAGGTGTCGTCTAAAGAGTGGAGAAAGAAGGAGGAAGGGGCACCAGTCAAAGCGAAGACAACCAATACGTTGCGCAACGGCGGTTGGCACTTGACGTTCACTCATGGTCGTATCACGCGCGTGAAACGTGCGTTCGCGACGAAAACTATGCCACACTGTTCGTAAGGGACCCAGCTATCACATACTCAAGCCGCGACCTTCAAAACATACAGGCGCGCCATCTACAGCGTTTGTCTCGATCATATTTGAACCGCCCTCGTACTTATATAAAATATACTTTTATATTACTGTTTTATACTTACATTTACGACCTCGCCGTTGATACATCACCACTTATATCACTATCACCTGCAGTTATAGGCGACCACTCGCGACTGCACGACGACTGCCGTATGGCGCGAGGTGCGACTGGCGCGAGCTCTGCGAGGCGCGCAATCGTACTCGTCCAAAAACAAGTAAACATCGCAACTTCGTTGCGCTTTCAGAGTGCTATGCGGTAGACAAAGACAACCACACAATGATGTTCTCTTTTTCTCGCACACTCTATTGTCGATGCTCGTCAAGCTAACCGACTCGCGACTTTGAACTATATCACGAGTCGCGACGTAAAATACGAGACTTTCCATGAGATCAGTTTAGTAACGGACGCTCTATCGTAGCAGTGAGTTACGTCAGTAACGTTTCGTTACGTATGTATTACGTGAGACTAAACTATAGTATATAATTAAATATACTATATACTGTAGTATATAAATCAATTAAATTTTACTATACGTTACATAGTATTTAAATAGTCGTAATAGTGTATTACTGTAATTTATTATGGGTCTACACGGAAACCAGAGGCGTCTCTCTGTTCCTCAGCTTTCTCTGAAGAAAGGATGGAGACGAAGGTTAGTATATTTCATATGACAATTATATATTATATAAAATTTTGTTTCTAGTTGTAAGCAATAAGATATATTTATGATCAGAGACCGGATCGCGGTATCGTTTTCCTCAATCCAAGCAAGCCAGCGGCCGAGGGCCGCGAGAAGCAATACTGTATATGCCACATTGATCTAACGTAGCAACGAGGACACCGTCGAGTAAAGTAAAATAAATTTATAATTATATAAATATATATAAATTTACTAACATAAG
>NW_011960662.1:0-2106 GCF_000949405.1 Vollenhovia emeryi | reverse complement strand
TATCTCGGGGTGCTTGATTACTCTGAGTCCCCTTGCCTCTCACAAGTGTTTCATTGAAGCAAATGTTCGAATAGCAAAATGGTCAGACAGTTCATTTTACTTCAATGATTCGGACTGTAAACGTCTCTTCTCAATTGTTCCACGATGTGAACGATTGTAGAGAGAGTAGATATCATTTCCTCGTACTTTGAGGCTCATAGAAATGTTGAAGAAGCTCGTCAAA
Source organism: Vollenhovia emeryi (assembly GCF_000949405.1). Lineage (NCBI taxonomy): Eukaryota > Metazoa > Arthropoda > Insecta > Hymenoptera > Formicidae > Vollenhovia > Vollenhovia emeryi. The sequence continues at coordinate 1,883 of NW_011960662.1, read as the reverse complement.
GGTATGCTAATCTGTTCCCTGATAGGAATGTTCCTTCTGCAACGACTTTTCGCAGTATTGTCCAACTGTTTACTGAAACTGGAAGTGTTTAACCTAGAGAAAGAGTCCGACCGCGGCCTGTGACAAACGAAAATAACACAGTGAATGTTTTAGCTGCAGTTGCTGCAAATCCTCACATTAGCTCTAGGCAAATTACGCGAGGTTCAGGAATTTCTCAAAGAAGTGTTCTACGCATACTGCATGAACACAAATTTCATCCATTTCATTTATCGCTGCATCAAGAACTGCATGGTGACGATTTTCAAAATCGCTTGAATTGTTGCAACTGGATACAGGAACAACTAGCAGTCAATGATAATTTCATTTCACAGATACTTTTCCCCCGAGATAGTGAGAGGCAAGGGGACTCACAGTAATCAAACACCCCGAGATAGTGAGAGGCAAGGGGACTCAGAGTAATCAAGCACCCCGAGATAGTGAGAGGCAAGGGGACTCACAGTAATCAAGCACCCCGAAGGGAACAAATTACTACTACGTCCACGTCGTTGTTCCTGGGTAAAGCTAAAAGTAGTCTAAGAATGCATTGCAGGAGGGTAGACGGTGTCACATGATAGCATTTTCAAAAATATTAAAAAATTTACTTTGATTTTCCTAATCTGATGTGTATTTTTTGAGATATTACCATTTTTTTACAATTTTCAACTCATTTTCATTTTTGCCGATTACAGCGCCATATCTATCATGAAACGAAAAAAATGTCTCATACAAAAGTTACATATTTTTTCACGGAGAATCCAAATCTGCAATAAACAATAAGGGGTTCTATTTAAGATTTCAAAGTCACCCCCCTCCCGCCCCCAGAGATGGTGCAGGGGGGTCGAGCTTTATGTTAATGGATGACCCTCTTCGAGGTGAACAACTTTTATTGCAGCTTTTTTTTAATCCGATTTGTATTTTTCCAAATATTCTGAAAAACAGCCTCACCCTATATATGGTAATGTTAGATTCTGATCCCTTATATTTGACACCAAATAAATCTCTCCTGTGTTCTTTTGACAGAAAACCACATCCACTTTGGGAAAAGATTACCCTGGTTGTCGGAACATTGTCAGGGAAGCGTTCAAGCGGAGAGAAGTCCCGGTAGAAGCATTAAACATCATGCTCTCCTCGTTAACAGAATCCTCGGTTAGACAATATGACTCTTCTCTCAAGAAATGGTGGAGATTTTGCCAAAGTAGGGTGGTTAATCCATATGAAGGATCGATAACTGAGGTTCTAAAGTTTTTGACAGAAGAGTTTCAAGAATGGAAAGCTTCTTATAGTACACTCAACACGTGTAGATCAGCAATAGCCTTGTTACGAGGTCCAGAAGTGGGAGAGGATACGAGGGTAAAGAGATACTTCAAAGGAATTGAAAAGCTACGACCTAACAGACCCAAATATGATTCTACATAAGATCCTAAGGTAGTATTGGATAAGATAAATCACTGGGGATCTAACGATGTTATGACATTAGAGAGATTATCTCAAAAATTAGTAACACTTCTCGCCCTCATCACTGGGCATCGTATCCAAACACTGAAACTGATTGACATTAGAAACATTCATAAGGTAGAAGAGGTAATTGAAATTAAAATTCCTGATAGGATTAAAACATCGAAACGCAACAATCCACAACCGACACTTATCATACCTTTTTTTTCGTGAAAACATAAATTTATGTGTGGGGATTATGTTGGAAACGTATCTTCAAAAAACCGAAAACTAGCGTGGGTCAGAAACAAAGTTATTTATCTCATTTAAAAAACCCTTCAAAGCGGTATCCAGCCAGACCTTAAGTCGCTGGATTAAAAATACCTTAGTTTGTAGTGGAGAGTGGCGAT
>NW_011960661.1:0-2106 GCF_000949405.1 Vollenhovia emeryi | reverse complement strand
CGGTTGCGCCACCAGGGTCGGGCCCCGCCTCCCCGCCGAAACGGGACCACGTCCCGCCCAACGAGGCGGCGGCTCCGCCAGTGCCGGTGCGCTCCCCGCCCGGCCCCGTGCCCGACCGCCCGTCCCGAGAGGGACGACGGCCCCAGACACGGGGTGACGGCCGGTTCGCGCACCGACGACGGACATCGGCCGACCGACTGTCGGCCGACCCTCCGAGGCCCTGCCTGGGAGACGTCCCAGCGGCCCCCGGAGAGGTTTTCCAGGTAGCAGGCCCTGCCTCGGAAACGTCCGAGCGGCCCCGCTACCCGTCTATCTTCCCGCCCCCCGGTGACCCGCGCCACGCACGGTGACGCCACCGGGGTCGGGCCCTCCACTGCCGGCGCGACCGGACCACGTCCGGTCCCCGACCGTGGAGCTCCGTCCCTTTGCCCCCCCCGCCGGAACACCGGCATTAGGGGGGGCTCAGGGACCTCCCCATTCCCCAGCCAGGCCGTCCCGCCCGCCGGAACAAGCCGACGTGCAATGGCGTTCAGGCCCAGCCAGGGAGATGGGGCGGAGGTGGGATGGCGATAACATGCCACCCCCCCTCCGTCCGGGTCCCCCCCGCCGCCCCGCCGGGACACCGGCATAATGGGACGACGGGAGGAAGACTACCCGGAAAAGTCCACTGGGAACCTCCATCCGGATGTCCTCTTCTAGAATACCGTGCAGAAATGCCGTTTGAACATCAAACTGGACCGCCTCAAGGTCCTCTTGTGTGATAACCGCAAGCAAAACTCTAAGGGAGTCGTATCTCACAACTGGTGAGAACGTCTCAGAGTAATCAATTCCTTCTCGCTGCTTGAAGCCTCGAGCACACAGACGAGCTTTATATTTTAGCACGCTTCCATCTGTGTCTCGTAGAACCTTGAAGACCCACCGTGAGTCGATCGTCTTGCCGCCAGGAGTCCTCGGAACAATCTCCCACGTCGTATTCTTCTCGTGTGCCCGTAGCTCTTCTTCGATTGCTTCTGCCCATTGACCTGCTTCTGGACTCGACATCGCTTCTTCGTATGTCGTTGGCGTGCTGTGTTCGATACACAGCGCATATCTCAATGGCGTTTGAATCGTGTTCCTGTCTCGCAGCACTCTCGACGTAGTCGTCTCTTGCTCCGCATGACCTCGGCTGACCCTCTCGACGTCCGCTCCTTGGTTTCTTCCGCTCTCGCATTCTTGGCAGCCACTTCGTCCGCTTCACCGTCAACGAGGGCTCCGTCACGAACTTCCTCGTCTGGATCCTTGGCTTCTTCTTCTTTTTCGCTCTCGTCGCGCCCCGGTAACTCGAACTCGGCTTCAGATCCGGGAACTCTCGATGCCTCCTCGTTTCCTTTTTGGTCAAAAACAACATGTCTTGACACAAAGACTACCTTCTTCGACGGATCGTATAGTCTGTAGTTTGACGACTCGTTGTCATATCCGACCATGATCAGCTTCTGCGCACGTGCTTCGAACTTCGTCGTCTTCCCTTTTGGTACGTACGCGAACGCACGTGACCCGAAGATTCGTGCATGCCGAAGGGAGAGGCTCAATTGCGCACAGTACAATTGGACACGTTGCAATTGCACACAGTGCTATTGGACACATAATGTTGCGCACAGTTCTTTTGCGCACAGTTCTTTTGCGCACAGTTCATTTGGACACAGTTCTTTTGCGCACCGTACAATTGGACACCGTTGCTTTTGGACACAGGTTATCGAAATATAATTTAAAACACACAGACACATGCGTATGCATGTAGAGCCCTGTTTGGAAATTTTGTTAATTTATAAATAATAAATTTTTCTAAATCAGCGTTTGTTTAATTGGACAGTTCTTTTACGCACAGTTCAGTGTCGCACAGTTCAGTGTCGCACAGTTCAGTGTCGCACAGTTCAGTGTCGCACAGTTCAGTGTCGCACAGTTCAGTGTCGCACAGTTCAGTTTCGCACATTTCAGTTTCGCACATTTCACTTTCGCACAATTCAGTGTAGATGCACACAAGAATATTCTGCTTTACAAAATAGTTGATTTCACTTAATTTGTTTTTCTAATTCTTGATTACTTCACCTTATATCTGTTACATGTGCA
>NW_011960660.1:0-2109 GCF_000949405.1 Vollenhovia emeryi | reverse complement strand
GAGGCTGGCATCGCGTTTGAAAACACATAGACAATTCAGACCTATTAAGCGTGCAGGTACATATTTTATAAGATTTTTTGGTAATACAATTTTAAATATTTTGTCTTTTTATCATTACATTAAGTGCTTTTTTCATACAGGGCGAACTCCACGCATGGATACTATGCCAATGGTACAAATGGTTACCGACGATCGAAACGTCAGTACACGGATCATCGCACGGCATGGAGGAGTTTCCCAAGCAACGGTATGTAGGGCTTTAAAAGCGGCTCACTTCCATCCTTACAAAGTTACCCTGACTCAAAAGCTGCATAATAATGATGAAGCTCGTAGAATGAGATATTATCGGTAGCTCCTTAATGTAAGTGAAGAAAATTTTTATTTTACGAAGTACATTCTGTTTTCGGATGTACTTTCCATAATAATGGCACCGTCAACCGCCACAACTTACATTACTGGGCCACCGAGAATCCTCACTGGATGCGGCAAGCAAACAGTCAAGTCAGGTGGTCGGTGAATGTTTGTGGGCGGGCATTCTCGGGGACCATATCATTGGGCCATACTTTATTGATGGTAAGGTCAATGGCGAAGGGTACCGAAAATTTCTTCGAGACAAGCTTGTCGACTTGTTGGATGAGGTGCCACTGGAATCACGTGTTAACATGTGGTTCCAGCAGGATGGCCATCCTGCACACACCGCCAAGGCGACAATAAATTTGTTAAATGAGAAGTTCGGTAGCCATTGGATCGGTCTTCGCGGTTCCCACGAATGCCACGAAGGCCACCGCGTTCACCAGATCTCACACCACTGGACTTTTTTCTGTGGGATCATCTAAAAAAGCAAGTATACGCAACGCGACCTGTTAGCGTTCAAGATCTCAAGGATAGAATTGTACGAGCTTGCCGTACAATAAGTCCAGAGATCTTGCGCCGAGTACGTAGCGCAATGTTAGACAGGGCTATACTTTGCGAGAGGATGGAAGGGAGCCATTTTGAGCACCTCAAGTAAAAACATGATAAGTTGTTATATTACGTACGGTCACATGTCGATGAAATTTTTTCATCTCTGTGTGCTCTTACGTAATATGACTTCAACTTATCTGTTTGAGCTTTACAAAAAAGGTCATTATAACCCTGGCGAGAATAAAAAAATTTATGATCTGACTTTCTTCGCTTTGGGTATCTACGAGCATTAACTCTCGCAGCTACTCGAAGTCGTCGATTGCATTTCCATAAATTAGTATTATTTTTGCCAGGAAAAATGTGGTACAATAGGGCTCCAGGCGCAGGTCCACTTTAAAAAACCTAACGCGCCGTTAGTGGAACCTCAAGGGTGGTGTGGAAATCCACTATTAATTTTTTTAAGTTATACACGAATAAAAAGATTAGCTACTATATGAAGAGTTAACAATTTTTTTGCAGAGAGGGCTATTGATTTTGCAATAGTTGCAAAAGCTTTGTAATAGTAGTAAAACCTTTTGCCACTATTATAAAAGTAATAGCTCTCGCTGCAAAAAATTTAGCTGTTGGTATATGTATGGGAGCTAATCTTTCTTTTCCGTGTAAGAAAACATTCTTTATTTTTATGTTTACTTTTTGTTTATCACGAGACACGGTAGTGTCTCGCGCCAAGTGTAAGCGAAGCTAGTACCACGCGCGCAAGACCGACCGTGTAAGTTTACGCGAGTACACGACTTGACGGGCCCTCAGATATTTGGATCTCAACAATGGCTGATCCCACGAACTTGAGACTGCGTTTAATCGACAGCTTGGGTACGATTTGCATAATAAAACTATTTTTACTTTTTTCCTACGTGCCCCATGAGTAGAGATATTGCAATGCAAAGTCCACGAGTCTGAATTTTCACGTAATTTTTTTTAAGAAACATCGTCATCGTGGTCGTCGTGGTCGTCGTGGTCGTCGTGGTCAACCAGGCCAAAATCCATCTCACTTTTCTGCCGCAACGTGGCATTGGCGTTGCTGTCGCGTATCTCACGTAGCGTCTCGCGCCAAGTTCGAATAATTAATACCGTAGTTTTCGGTGTCTAGGTGTATTAATACCTTGAACTGGATGTCCACGTATCCCAGGTCGCCGATGACGACGTCCA
>NW_011960659.1:0-2105 GCF_000949405.1 Vollenhovia emeryi | reverse complement strand
TACTGTTTTCACTGGCAGTAACTAAATCCATTTTCGAACACATCCATTGTAAGGTCTGTAACTTCCAATAAAATGTTTTGATTTTTAAAAATGACTAGTGATTTTTAAAGCTCTTTTGTCGTACTTTAAGAATATCTTAGGCATTATTAATAAAATGTATAAATTGTTAATAATTTTTTTATTTAAATATTAAATGCCGGTTTTTTTCGAAGAAAGGCTCCTTCGATTTCAATGGAAAAAATTGAAAAAAAGGGAATTCCTTCCCAATAAAAAGTATATAACGACCAAGATGGGCAGAGCAGTAGTTTTTGAGTTAGAACTCGATTTATGAACGAGCGGACGTACAGCGCGCACCCGTGTTACCTCTAACAAGGGGACCGTCAGGTGTTCCCCTCCCCGATTTGGCTGAAATTGTGCATAAGTGTAGTACTTAACGAGAAACTTTTATAGAGCAAGCCACTTGACGCACCTCTCAAGCGTTTTCGAGAAAAAGCAATTTGAAATTTGCGTGTATGTGTTAGTAGCTGTGCAGCGCAAAAATATATTTTTCAGCCAAACGCGTAGCGTACCGGGCAGCGCGCCAGTTTCGTAAACGCGAGATCGCTGGTTCGAGTCCGGCTGCTACTCTTTTTTTCCATTATTTTTTTCTATTATAAATGTTTCTTTAGTTATACAATATTGATGCTGAAATTTTGATATTTTTATCGTTTTGAAATATTTGCAATATAAATCTTTATTAATTATTTGCAATATTGTAAGCCACAGCGGTGATAGGCTGAGCGAGCGTGAACCGGAAGAGATAAGTGGCGCGGAGCGAGAAGAAAGCGGGAGAGAAAAAAAAGAGTAGTCGAGTACAACATGGCGAGCGAAGCTAACGCGAGCCAACTTGCAGCTAATAAATAGCAGTTAATAGAACACTCTGTTTGTTACTGCACTGCCCGACCCATAGCTTACAGAATCAGAAGCGGGATCGGAAGCCCATTAGTAGACCGAAAACGCGAGTGGACGCGAGTGAGCCGTACAGATCGCGAGTGAAAAACGGATAATAAGGGCAACCGCAAGAAGCGAGGGAAGTGCCGCCAGCTAGTACGGAGAGGCTATGTACTGTGGCAAGAGGTTCGAGCAGTGGTCTATAATCGAACTGAGAGATCGATTAGACGCTCTTGGCTTGGCTAAAAACGGGAGAAAAGCCGAGTTATTCATAAGGTTGTGCGGGGCTGATCCAAGCGGGATTAGGAGTGTCGACGCACTAATCGAGGCCAAGATGGACGGACAGAACAACGGAGATCGGCAAATTGACGGAGAGACCAGTGAGGAGAATGCGACCGGTGGAGACGACGTCTTGCGAACGTTAAATCGCACCGAGTTGGGCATTCAAGAGCGAGAGATGGAACTATTACGGCGCGAAAGGGATCTGATCGCACGAGAGCTAGAGATATTACGTCTAGAAAACGCGAGCTTGAGAGACACGACAGGGAGACAAGATGTCGACAGAGGAGTACCGAACTTTTCAGGTGAAGCGGGAGCGCCACCGCAACAGTCGATAACACGATCGATAACGACATCGTTACCTCCTGCGATGACCCGACAGAGGCCCAATATTACTGCCATCTGCGAATTGATGACCGAGTTTCGAGGGACCAACGATGTTTACTGGCGATGGGAGAAGCAACCATGGAGAATGTATAAGGAGACCGAACTAGGTCTGGATCACGTCACCGAAAGTGGGCCGACATTTTTGCCATCCAGTGAATCAAAATTTTGCCACTTGTAGCGCTGGCGTCGCCTTACGCGATAAAGAATTCGCTCATGAGTTAGTCCCAGTCTACAATAGATGATTTAAGCCCTAAGCTTTAAGAAATTGGCCAATCACGGTCAAGTATGAGAAGAATGCGCGACTGTGATTAGTCAATTTCTTAAGGCTTAGGGCTTAAATCTCTATTGTAGACTGGGACTAAGTCCCAGTCTACAATAGATGATTTAAGCCCTAAGCTTTAAGAAATTGGCCAATCACGGTCAAGTATGAGTAGAATACGCGACTGTGATTAGTCAATTTCTTAAGTCCCAGTCTACAATAGATGATTTAAGCCCTAAGCTTTAGTCCC
>NW_011960658.1:0-2104 GCF_000949405.1 Vollenhovia emeryi | reverse complement strand
AAAAAACTTACCTTGTAACGAACGAAGGTCCAGCTCTTCCCGGTTCCGGACAGGACTCCGGCAGGAATTATTTATTACTCGAATAATAAATAGGTACTCAATCGGACACGCGGTTCCGATTGACGGTTGGAGGAGCTAGCGTTCTCGCGGTCGGTATTTGACGTGCTGTGTGTCGGTTCGAGTGAATCCTCCGTTCCTCCTGTTTGCCGAATATGCTCAGCTCCAGGGCCGTCAGGAGGAAAGGAGGCAAAGTAGATTTTAATTTGCTTAATAGAGTCAATCGCTTGAAAGGGATCGGAAATAAGTCGTACAGGTTTTTTCGGTATAATAATAGGAAAGGTTTATTCAACGAATAAATATATAGGATCGAGGTAATTACAAGAGTACGCCCTGTGATCAAAATATAATGAAAAGGAAAGGATTAGTGGATCACATCGAGTCCGCCCTATGAAGAAAATACAAGGAAAAGAAAAGGATTAGACGGATTAAATTGCGGTACAGGAGTACGCGGCCAGATCGGAATAAACTTAGTTAGATTTAATCGGAGGTAAACAAAACTGACGCTGGGTCACAAAATATAGGAAAGTAATACAAGATACGCTTTACGCGCAAACGGATCGGAATATATTTCGAGGCTAATACTAAACGCTTGGTAACGCTGGAACAATTGGAAAGGACGCTAATTACGGGATCCTTAAGTATTCTGGAAGGAAGAAAAACGACGGTATTAACACTACGGAGCTTACGGCTATCGTTAATTAATAATTCATCTCCCACCCAAATATTCCCCCCTGTGTTCTACACCGGTCGGGGGTCAGGAAAAAGGATAGGTTCAGGTCAGGAACACGCCCGAGCAGCGCCTCGTTATGCGTGTTTTCTCAGTAGCATATGTACACCGGGCAGCACCCCGTTACTGTGTACGCTACTGCGGACGGATAGGAGACCGGTAGGGGATCAGTAGCTTGCGTACATCGGGCAGCACCCCGTTCTTGTACACTACTGCGGGGGGGGGGGGGGGCCGGGGCACACGACGGAGCAGCGCCTCCACTTGTCGTGTACTCCGGAGTGGTATATCGCCGGACGGCAGCACCCGTGATACCGGCGTATACCGCAGCGGAAGTACCCGCTGCCGGGTGTCGTCGCTCGGTGCTCCGAGGTCGTCGCTCGGTGCTCCGAGGTAAGACTGGATGACCGCGCTTGCTCCGGAGGGGCTTTAAGTCCCAGTCTACAATAGATGATTTAAGCGCTAAGCTTTAAGAAATTGGCCAATCACGGTCAAGTATGAGTAGAATGCGCGACTGTGATTAGTCAATTTCTTAAGGCTTAGGGCTTAAATCTCTATTGTAGACTGGGACTTATACCTCCGGAGCATAGGCGCGCGGGTGGAGGCGGCGGGGGTAGGCGCGGCGTTGCCACCTCCGCGTTGTTATGGTAACCGCGGCTCTATTGTGCTCGCGGTATGCGTGGAATGCGAGGAATGCGGCTACTTCCGGCCGCGCCTTACCGGCTACCCCCGTTACAACCTTTTTAAAAAGGTAAAAAAAGCGCCAAGTATAAGCTCCAACGACCGAATATATTTTGTTACTCTATCTTTTTTGCATCTCTACAAAAATATCCTCACTACAAAACTATCTTCTCTACAAAAGTAATGATATCATGAAATTGCGCCAATTAAACTAAATAGTTTTAAACGTGGTGGGGCGATGATTGGAGTGGGGTCATGCCCGCCGGCTGTGCGCCCGCGGACGCCCGTTGCCCGTTGGAGTGGGGGCATGCCCGCCGGCTGGGCGCCCGCGGACGCCCGTTGCCCGTTGGAGTGGGGGCATGCCCGCCGGCTGGGCGCCCGCGGACGCCCGTTGCCCACGGTTTAGACAATTTAATACAAATAAATATTTTATTTTAAAGTACAAAAACTTGGCGCTGCTCAACCGAATTTTAATTGCCCCCTCTCTCCTTCCACTATTCCTCCGCCCCACTCCTTTACAAGTATGAACCCAAGTGCGTGTGCGTGTACGTGCGTTCGTGCGTGCACGCGCGCGTGTGTGTTTGTGTGTGTGTGTGTGTGTGTGTGTGTGTAGGTGTGATGTGCGCCTCTCTGCCTCTG
>NW_011960657.1:0-2104 GCF_000949405.1 Vollenhovia emeryi | reverse complement strand
TATACGCCGACGGGAGAGAGGCGTCTTTCCCCTCCTTCGGGAGGAGTACCAACATGGCACTCCTCCACCGCGGGGGGAAGACCCCTCTCCTTAAGCACGCGCTATACGCGCGCGCATATACCTCCGCGAGGACGCCCATGGCCAGGGCGTGGACCCGTTTGGGAAGGCCGTCAGGACCCGGGGCTGTGTTGCCCCTAAGGCCCTTCCTGACGGCCCTCTGGAGTTCCTCCGGCTGGACGTCTAGGGAGTCGTCCCAGTCGGGGGAATCTTCCCCCGACTCAGAGGGTGGCCCCTCAACTTCCCCGGTAATATCGGGGAAGAGGGCCCTCACCACCCTCCGGACTAATCCCACGTCCAGCCGCTCCGTCAGCGGGGGCGCCCATGGTCTCAACTTGTTGAGAACCATTTTGTATGGGCGCCCCCACGGATCCTCCTGAAGGGAGTCGAGGAACTCCGTCCACGCCCTGCCCTTTGCCACCTTGATGGCCCGCCTGAGGGCTACCTTGGACTCAAGATAACCCTCTCTGGCTCGTTCGGCCGCCTGTTCGCCTCTGCGCCTGCAGCGGGCGAGTCTCCTCTGCTGGTGGACGGCTCGTCGACGCAAGTCGGCGATCTCTGCCGTCCACCAGTAGACGGCCCGCTGGGGTCGAGTCTTGGACCGTGGCATCGCGGCGTTGCACGCCGCTGTAAGCGTCGCCCCGATCCACTCGGCCTCTTGCAGGGGGTCCGTCTCCCGGGTCTCGGGGAAACTTCCCTGGACCCAACAGGCGGCCTCTATCGAGGCCATCAGGGCATCCTCGCAGAGTTTCCGGAGGGCCCATCGCGGTCGCGTCTCCACTTGGCGACGCACGGAGGAGAGGACACCGAGCTCCACCGATATGTATCGGTGGTCCGACAAGGTCTCGATGTCCTGCTCCACCCTCCACCCAGTGAGCCGAGGGGGTAGCCCATGTGATATCCACAATGGACTCCCCCTGCGTCCGCACGCAGGTGGGGGTCCGGCCCTCGTTCACGAGGACGAGTCCGTGCGCCGCGGCCCATCTCGCCAGAACCCTACCCCTCCTGTTCGTGAACCGGGAACCCCAATCCGTATTCCAGGCATTGAAGTCCCCGGCCACGAGGACCGGCTTCGGACCCAGACGTACGACCGTCTGTCCAATGTCCGACAGCCAGCCCTCGAAGGGGGCAAGACGTCTGGTGGGCTTCAGATAAGTCCCCACGACATCGGCGGAGGCGTCTGACAGGACACCTCCCTCTGCTCGCCAGGTGTCGTCTGAGTCCCTGATGGCACCGTTTCCACGGGCAGGGTCTGCGTACCCCTCCCGGACCCCCGGGCCAGTTTCCCAGGGGGCGCAGCCCCTGCCCGCATATCCTCCATCACCTTTCTGGCCACTGCTATTGCAGTGGTGACCATCCTCCCCTTTTCCTGCTCCCACTTTTCCCGGAAGTCGGAGCACTCCCTCACGATGCTGGACTGGGCCTCATACAGCCTGGAGTTCTCCTTCTCCTGGGCCTCCAGCCTCTCCACGAGGCCACGTCGCTCCGTCCACAACAAGTAGACGGCAGCCATCGCCCTCTCCATGCCCCTCGTGAGGCCGTCCTTCTCCCTCTTCGGGACCATGACCTTGAGTCCCTGCTCGGCCCTGCCTGGCTCATAGTAATGGCAGTGCTGTGCCAAGTCGTCCAACGCCGACTCCACCTGTTCGTCGGCGGTCCTCCCTTCGGCCGCCTCGAAGGCCAAGCGGAGGTCGTCCCGTGTACCGGCTCTATAATGCCCGTAGGCTAGGTCCATATAGTCCAGCCAGGGTGATTCCTGGCCGGACTCTTCTGAGACCGAATCCTCCCGGCCGGACTCTTCTGAGACCGGATCCTCCTCCTGGGCCATGGAGTCCGCAGGCGCCTCCTCCTGCCTCTTGCCCGCAGCATCCTCCCTAGTCCTTTCCGCCGCCGCTCTTTGCCCACGCCTCTTCCTCGTCCTACAACGGGCAGAAGAGTCGCGAGCGGAGCCGGCGCCCTCGTCCTCGAGGGTTTTATTCCCCCCCTTTCCCCGGGTTTGTGAGTGTGGTAAATCCATCTCAAACAATCCCCATCACCCGCGGCGGCT
>NW_011960656.1:0-2103 GCF_000949405.1 Vollenhovia emeryi | reverse complement strand
GTACTACTGTCAGTCTCACTGCCTCGTACTGCTACTGTTACGACCCTCAATCGCGGCCGCGCGTTCCAGGCGGAAGTCGGATTACAGAGGGGCGCGATCGCAATTATTCGAGGTATGGGGTCTATGCGACCCACCTCTGGGACTCACGACCAGGAATCCGCAGGATTTCAACATGAGATACGGGCAGAAAGGGGGAAAGAAACGACCCGGCCAGACAGATAGCCCGCAGCTCAATTCTCTTTATTAATCTCGGGGATTTAATTTCAATCCAATGTGATAATTATAGCATTTTTGCAGGTTCGTCTTTTGATTCTAATGGAAGACGACCCTCGGGTGCTCCAGCTCGTTCCATGGGTACTAAATCCTATTCCGGTCGGATACGAATTCATGCGCGTCGCACGGCGAAGGAATGACACTATCGACGGCGACAGATATCGCATCCGGATATTGGATGTAACCACAGGCTTCGCATAATCCGTGCGTATGGTCTCTCTGTGTTGAGCCTCGTTGCACCGGTCGTGTGTTAACGCCTGAAGTTATTAGAAGTCCTAATTATAGTTGGTAAGGAATTTTGTGGTTCACTACAGGTTGTTATCACTATGATAACACGGAGGGAATGACGGGGGAATAGCGAGGATGGTAGCGTCTTCCTCCTCGACGGGCCTGTCCCCGTTGATTTGGTTAAACGTTAGAAAATCTCTAAATATCTCGAGACAAGACGAACACTCGTTTATTGGCCGGGAAGTCGAGAGCGCGATGTTGCAATCGGCACAGCGTTCGTCGGGATATTGGGAGCCGATGTGAATTGACCGACACGAGACTAGCTTATAATCCCTCTGCTCTTCGGGAGTCCCGGTCTGGTAACAATTTACGCACACGTGTTTACCGTTGGGTGTAAGGTCGAGATAGAACCGACTGTTCCTGCAGAGGGCAGTGCGTACCTAATTTGAATCAAATCCGTGTGAGGGATTACGCGGAAATAGATTATCGATTTCACCAGCGAATGGAGGCATTATTTAGATTAATAAATCATTGCACGAGATAGTTGTTCGTGGAGAAGTGAATCCGGAGCAACGCGTATTTCATTTGAATAGAACAGGAGAACAGAATGTTGCGAGAGGGTACTTTAAGTCGGGTATGCTCCGAGGGACGGGAGCAAAAACGATGGGTTGAGTTTTTATGACACCAAGGTTAGGGTCCGACGTGAAGTGATCCCACGCTCCGAGGGACGGAAACAAAAAAAACGAAGGGTCGTGTTTTTATAACGCCGGCCACAGTATCTGCAATCCACCGGGCTAAAATCGGTGCACGGCGCGATTCCTGACCAAGAACGTCTTCAATAATATAGAAAATATAGTTGATTTTCCACTTACCATACGGCCGGTTAATGCCTGAGGCCGCGCTCCTTGGTAATACGTGTTGAGGATTTCGTCGCATTTCTGTAGATAGCGAACTCGCCGAGGGTCTCCCGTCGGAATATTACTTGGCGGGAAACTCGGGTATTCGTCTACGATTTGAATCACTCTCCAGGGAATGGCTTCCTCCTCTGCGTAGTCAACTCCAAGGTATGATTCGTTCGCTGGTTGATTTCGATAATTATACGCGAGACGCCTTAATTGAAATCTCCGACCGGCGCGTCGCGTTCTGGGCATTGGTTTGAGATGGTGGAATTCAGGATATTGTAACGTCCCGTGAAAATTTTCGATTTTCTAATTATAACAATTACTTTAAGTTATTATCTCATGTGTGCGAATATATACTATCATTTAATTATTAAGATACTACCATTATATATCCTTACATCGTTCCACCGACATTCGTCGAAGTAATTTTTGCTTTCATAATATTTCGCCTTTATAAATTTATATAATTATACCACTACTTCATACGGACGTATTTTACCACTTTTAGTATTAAGATATTGCAGAGTGTTATTTCTAGTCATTACTATATATATTTCCCATTTATATTAATGATCATATAACAACGCTAATTAGATATACATTAAGTTGCTTAAGTATATAATTACGCTACACCACTTATTATATATTAAGTTTATACTATTCCCAGAATTATGCCTGATATTAATACTCTATAAGAAAG
>NW_011960655.1:0-2103 GCF_000949405.1 Vollenhovia emeryi | reverse complement strand
CCCTCACCCTGTATAATAGTTGTTTAGAAGCTGCAATGCAATAAAACGCGCATTAAAAGCACGTTATACGCGCATTGGCGCTTCTTGGTTAGCTGGTTGATAACGACTCAAGATTATATTTAAGACGGTCTTAAATATAAGAATCAGTTATGAATGTTGACCTAGCGATTTGCGTTCGCCATTGGTTGTAGAAAATTTCGAGGTGTACATACAATTTGCATTAATTACGCATTTGAATACGCGCATTTTGAACACACAATTAATGCAGTTTAGAAGCCAATGCAGTAAAATGCGCATTAAACGCACGTTATACGCGCATTGGCGCTCCTTGGGTATAACATCCTTCTTGGTAGAGACACAACCCTAACAGCAAAAAATCGACTTAAAGTCGACTTAAAGTCAACTATTCCGAAATATGACTTGGCGAAAAGTCGACTTTTTTTAGGACGAAAGTTCGACGGAAAGTCGACTAAAAATCGGCGAATGTCCGCAAAAACGCCGACTTTTCGTCGACTTTTAGTCGACTTTTAATCGACTTTTAGTCAACTTTACGTCGACTTTTAATCGACTTTTAGTCGACTTTTCGTCATCAGCAAAAAGTCGACTTTTGGCCAGAGATGCAAACTTTGGGGCCGAGCACCATCAAAGTGTTACACTCGTTGCTTACACACACGAACACGATTGCGCTTGTGTGTGTGAGCACTGACAATGAGTATAAATACTTTGATGGTGCTCGGCCCTAAAGTTTGTATCTCTGCTTCTGTCTCCAACAGATCAGTAATGCGCTATTTTATTGCGCGTGTGATATACATGATATGTCCCAAAAGTAATGCATCGCTTTTTTTTTTGACGCGACTATATGTCGCAGAGCGGTCAGACCGATTTGGATAGGATGGGGGAATTTTAAGCTTTCCAACGGTTCCGCGCTGAGTTATCTCCGTGCCCTGGGTAGGTCACAACGTGTCTGTTTGTGAGCTCCTGTGTAGAAGTCTCGTCGTGCTTACGATGGAGAAAACTGTAGAGCAAAGATACGCGATCAAGTTTTGCGTGAAGTTGAACAAGACGCCACTGGAAACTTTCGAGATGCTTCAGCAAGCCTTCGGTGACATGTCGCCGACAAAGTCGACTTTTCGTCAGTTTTAAGAGTCTACTAAAAGTCGACTTATAAAAGTCGACTTTCCGTCATCTGTGCTGTTAGGGAGAGTATAAGATTACCTTGATAAGAAAGCCGACCCGGTAACAACGTGACATTAGTACGAATTCATTCTTCGTATAGTGAGCATCGCGATAGTAAAGTTTTGTGTAAAGTGGATTAAACATCTTGAGGTAGTTCTTTTGTAAAATCAGTTATGTGAGAATTGTTTCAAATTTTTACTTATATTATGTATTAATCGTAGGTGTATTCTTTAGAACATTATAATAATTGAGTGCTGGTTCCTGTCTGGAAAAAACTTGGAGCATTACTTTCGTGAAACAACTACCTTAAGGTAAGCAAATTTTAATTTTTATACACTTTGATCCGACCCACGGATTAACGTAAGCTAATCTATCTTATATTTTCATAGCCTCCGCTTTCTCCAGCCCTATCGTTCCCGCACAATGAAACCTCCAAGCAATAACGTCGAGGAAGAAGGTCCCATCGATGGAGTGAGACCGCAGGACCACGAGGACCGATACCACCTACTCCTGCGCAGCAGCTGTCTCACGAAAATCATCGATGGGTCAATTTACATAGCAAGAGTTTCCCCATGGTATAAAATGTGCGAGGAGTGCTATTCCGCGAGACCAATTAGAGGGGCAAACCCATATGTCAGAAAAACGGAATACCACTCTTATCACTTCACGTTTATGCCGATTATCGTGGGAGGACAAAGTGTGTTGTGTGCGGTGTAAGCGGGAATTGGTGAGCGTGAAAAGGGCGATATACTGTAGACAGTGTATCGAGGAACATTTAGAGAGCGAAGACTATTTTATAATACGAAACAACGTAAACATGAACTGTGAGATGGAAACAATGAAACGTTATTGACTAAAATATTCCTCGATACACTGTACACAGATGTATGATTGTAATATACAGTTTCCAACGTTATTGTAAATCAT
>NW_011960654.1:0-2103 GCF_000949405.1 Vollenhovia emeryi | reverse complement strand
CAGATTTAGGTTGTAACAAATGAATCCTTGTTTCAATAGCTTGGAGGAAAGCATTGAATGAATTAAAATAATTTAAAACATACTTTAGAAATAAAAGATATGCTTTTGTATCGACATTTTCCATTAAAGACAACAAATATTCTCCGGATTTAGTTTTTTCACTCATAACCATATCAAGAAGAAAATATTTTATTGTACTCCATGATTTTAAAAGTCTGTCAACACATGAATAATATGAAAGCCATCGAGTATCGGACATTTTCAAAATTTTATGTTTATTATCTTGAAAAGACTCACAGAAATCATTAAAAATTGCTGAACGCTTTGGACTACTATTAATATAATTGGTAATTTTTCTAATAAA
This sequence comes from Vollenhovia emeryi, assembly GCF_000949405.1. NCBI lineage: Eukaryota > Metazoa > Arthropoda > Insecta > Hymenoptera > Formicidae > Vollenhovia > Vollenhovia emeryi. Next base: position 1,739 of record NW_011960654.1, on the reverse strand, counting down.
TTCTTCACAAAAATCTGGCATTTTAGCACATGCAGCGTGCGCAGCTAATGCGGCGGAATGGCAAGGACATGAAAATGTTAGTAAGTTTTTGCATTTTGCTTCAAGTTTCTTCTTAAAAGATACATGTTTTCCTGTCATTACAGACGCATTATCACATGATAGGGCAAGAATATTTAAAAATGGAATTTGAAGATTACACATTTCAGTTTCAAAAGCATTAAATAATTTTTCCGCACTAGAATCTCTTGCATCTATGTTTATTAACTTTACCAATTGCAACCGAATATCTAAAGTTTTAGAATCTGCATATCTAACAAGAAACGTCATCCATTTTTCATTACAAATGTCTGATGTTTCGTCAACAAAAATAGAAAATTTTGTGTTCTGGATGTCATTAACTACGCGTTCTGTTTCAACTGGACCCAAAACGTTATTAATAATATTATGGCATTTCGTCCGACCCATAGTCATGCTGTTCAAGACATTAGGATCTTTTCCTATGTCTTGAAAAAGTCTGAGAATCTCTGTTGCAGTTTGATGAGGAATATTTTTTTCTGTTATTAATGCGGCAAATCGTATTTCTGCTGCTTTCTTCCGCTCATCAAATGTCAACCGAGGTTTATCAGTTTGCGTTTTCAAATCTACGTTCGATTTGTTCGCTTCAATATCGGTTTTTCCAAAAGTTTTCTTGTGCATTGCGGATTCTGCGTGATCATAAATGCGTGATATACCTCCGAGAATGTTGTATGTTCTATCACATGTTATACAAAAAAATGCTTTGTTGTTATTGGGTACCTCGCGTAACCATAATTTAAAATTATCTATATCTAACCATTTATGTTGAAAATTCTTTTTTGATGTATATTTAGCATTATCTTGCACATTTCCGAGTGTGTGTATATTTTCTTTATTATTTTTTTTATGCCACGCAGAATCCGCATGCCTGGAAACACGCGATGAACACGAAAAATTTTTATTGCATACAGTGCAATAAAATAAGGTTTTATCAGATGGTACCTGGCGTATCCAATCTTTATAGCGATTATCGCTAAGCCAAGCCTCTACAAATGTCTCCTTTCTTGTTACTTTATCGCATGTTTCCATATTGAATCAAAAATATAAGAGTAATATAAGAATGAAAAAAGAAAAATAACAAAGAAAGAAAATATAGCAAGAGGATAGCGAAAAGAAAGCAAAAGAATAGCGATAAGATTGAACGAAAAGGGTTAGAGCAAAGAATGGCAAAGCCGAAGAAAGAAGAAAAATGCAGAAAAGTTAAGGAAGCAAAAGAAGAATAAGAATTAAAAGAATAAGAACGGAAATTGGAAATAGTGAAAAGCTAACCGTGAAAATATTCGCTAAAGCACAGTAACGTCGCGATGTAGCTGGATGATAACAAGGCGCTCGTCTGAACTCTGAAGAGTGAAGAGTGAAACGAAGCGTTCACGTGATCCGTTCGCGCAATCACGTGAACCGTTCGCGCAATCACGTGAACCGATCGCGCAATCACGTGACCACGGTCTTACACACAGGTCTTGCAACTCATATGGTGGGGGTATGTCGAATTTTTAAGCCAAAAATCGTTCGTCTCTTGGCCACGAGGGTCGCTGCGATACTGTAGTACAGCGGTAGTAGGACAGAGACACAGATATAGAAATCACGGTTTCTATATCTGTGTCTCTGTCCTACTACCGCTGTACTACAGTATCGCAGCGACCCTCGTGGCCAAGAGACGAACG
>NW_011960653.1:0-2102 GCF_000949405.1 Vollenhovia emeryi | reverse complement strand
GCATCGTTCTTCGAGGGAGGGTGTAGTTCGGGAAGCTCTGTCTCATTATGGTCGGAGCGAGCCGGGTGATAGTTATTCGGAGGTTTGGTTTCGGGTTTTTTATTTGCCAGATGCAACAGCAGATGAGTCACTGAGTCCCATATTGCTCCCAGCAGGTACACTGACCACCCGTATACAGTATGTAAGGCGTATCCATGTACCAGAGTATCCAGAATTAATTTTGCAGTTCTTATACATAAATATATTCCGAGCATTCCGGCGCTGATGTTGCCGAAGATTAAGAATTTATTCCAGAATTTTAGCCAGGCTGACATAGCAACCTTTTCGATAGAAGCTTCATCGAGAAGGTTGGAGATCGACCCCCCGTATAGTGTGGTTGGTCGTCCCATTACTCCTCTCGCTACGGTGTTAAGAACAGAGGGTCGCTCAGCGGGAAACATTATGTGATCCTTGAGTTCTTCTAAGTCGTCTTGTGAATATATGCCACTAGTGGCCAGTGCTCCGGGGCTAATATATTTCCAGGATGGTCTGGTTAGAGGTTTCATGACGGCTGGAGCTACTGTTTCCACCGGTCTCGGCATGAGTTTGTACCAGGCGCCCCCGAGATGGTACATAGGTGGGACGAAGGAGTTGCAGGTAATCTGCGTTCCTTGGCGTAATAAAATGTGTGTTTGCGGTGTTAGAAAATATGTACGGTTTTCTCGTACTACCGGAAGTTGATCGTAACAATCCTGAGTTTGAGCCAGCTTCACTTCGACCGGGACACATTTTACGATGTGAATTACTTCTCCGGCAGATAAAGCCATGTATCCGGGGCCTTTCATGAAGTGATAGGCGAAGATGTCGGGAGAGCGCGAGGCTATAGCTAGGGCATTCTGCATTAGTCGTAACTCGAGATTGCATTGTTGCATTAGGATATTTTGGTACAATTGATTTATTTGAGTTCGAATGTGTTTTTCTACGTAAACGAATTTTGAATTCATATATGTGAATATATCAAGGTTGTTTATACGGCCAGAATTTTTGAATACAGCGACACCGGGCGTGGTTTCAAAAATTATTAATTTAGGGTGTTCAGTTCGAGTGAGCGTGTATCCGCATGTAGCGTATTTGCCCGTGCTGGTTAGGGCAAAAACGGTTTCTTCTGTCTTTAGTGAATAAGCGACTTGAGATAATTCGCTTAAATTATCGATTATTTTATCCGCAAACCCTTGATATAGCACGCTATAATCAGAGAATTTACACGAGTCTGCGGGCACTGGATCCCAAAACGTATTTCCACCTTCAATGTCAGTGCATTTTGTAGCGCTAAGTTCGCAGGCTACACCTGATCTAAGTTGCACTCGGTTATTGTGTAAACGGACGTCAGCGACGTAATCTTGTATTGTAATTTTTATGTTGCCTAATACTACGACATTTCCCCAACTTCCGTAAGGATCTGAATAGGCACCTCCGGAACACGATCCGTCGTTGTCGACGTGACCAGCTAGAACTACTGGGCGACTTGTAGTTTGATTTGGTTTTAATCCGGTAATTATAGTTCCTGCTATTTCGAAGCTTCCGTAAGTGTGCATATTCTGGCACGCTTCTCGAGATGTCTCGCTTATGTATGAATATTTGCCGTTATAAACATCCATAGTGTGAGACCACATTCCGCATTTTCTAATTAAGCGATCTATTTCAACCTTGCATTGTATTACTTTTACGGATTTGAAATCATTAAGCTGGAGTAGTTGTATGTAAACTCTGCTAGAGTTTACACTCGGCAAGGGGATGTCGCATTCTTCGACATTTATTAGTGATAGTGTGGTTAAGTTGGCCGATGCGGAACCGCAATCGTATCCTATTATTCCATAAGTCCGTTGAGTTTTTATGATTAATATTAATATTATAATTATTTCTTTAATCCGGGGATCCATCTGTAAGTTACATAAGTGACTACTTAGTATTTGTCGTAATATGAGAAATTCGTAATCGGTTAGGGTGTACAATTTTGCTATTTTTCTTGATTCTAATTCTCACATTGTTTTTATTTAATATTTCTAAAACTTCGTGAGGTCCGGTATAGTGATCTCCGAATTTACCTGGTTTAGGCCCTTTTT
>NW_011960652.1:0-2102 GCF_000949405.1 Vollenhovia emeryi | reverse complement strand
TGATTCTCGGTCACCGCCCAGTTGGATAGGCTGACGAGTCTAAAGCCACTCAAGACCAAGAGTGCACAAGGTCTGAAGAACCTACTGACCACCATCACTGAGGCAACCGCCGCGCTTCGCTCGCTAGGGTGCGCGATCCACAGCTGGGACCCGCTGCTTCTCCACCACCTCGTGAAGCTGCTCGACCCGGAGACTCGTGAAGCCTGGGAGGTTTCGCTCGGGTCGTCTACCGCTTATCCGACCTTTACCCAGTTCGAGGAATTTCTTGTGGGGCGGACACGAGCATTGGAGAATCTCGGTCTCTGCACGACTCCCGGAACGTCTGTTCCTACTTCGTCTCATAAGCATCGTGCGAAGGCTGCTGTGCACGTCGCAGCTTCCGCTTCCAATACGAGCACCTCCTCTTGCCCTCTGTGCGGAGATTTGCACCATTTAGCGAAATGTGAGAGCTACCAAACGAAGACGACGCAACAGCGAAAGGATCTCGTCATAAAGCATCGAAGATGCTTTAACTGCCTCGCTCCTCACCTTGTGAACAGGTGTACTTCCACAAAATGATGCCTGAAGTGCGGTAAGAGACATCACACCACCATCCATAATGTCTACCCCGCGTCCTCAACCACACCCGCTACGGCTACGACGGCAAAGAGTGCTACCGCCCGGTCTGAGGAGAAGACCGATTCACGACCATCCATCGATTGACGACCAGAGGCATGTGCCCATCAGTCCGGACAGGCACATGCTACTGGAAGGCTCACACTACTCGCGACAAGCAGAGCCTGGCTAATAAGGGGCAATGGGGAACGTCAACCAGTTCGCCTACTGATCGACCAGGGATCAGAGTTGTCCTTTATAGCCGAAGATTTAGTGCGACGAGCCCAGATCACCCGTTCCGCTGCCTCCATTCCGCTCCTCGGAATCGGTGGTACATACTCCGGTCGTACTAAGGGAAGCGTTCTCGTTCAGCTTAAATCCATACATGACTCTGCGAATTGTTCACTCCGAGCCTTTGTATTGCCACGCCTTACCACCAGGCTACCACCGTGTACCACAAGTTCCTCACCTTCACGTCAGATTTCTGGACTTTCGCTCGCCGATCCGGAGTATTTTGTCTCGGGGCCGATACAGATCATCATCGGATCCGACAACTATCATGCCGTGATTCGACCAGGCTTGATACCAGGCAATTCATCCTCGCCAACGGCGCAGCAAACTATTTTTGGATGGGCCCTCTGCGGCCCAATCCCCGCGGCAGAAACACCTGCCCCTGCCCGAGCGCACCACGACTCACTCACGGGATGCCAAGGGCAGATACGTAGTTCGCCTGCCACTAAAATCGAATCCAGGGTCATTGGGAGAATCAAAATCGAAGGCTCTCGGCTGTCTTAGACGCCTATTTCAACGATTCTCTTCCGACGGTACATTCCAACGACTTTATGTGGAATTTATCGAAGAATACCGGAACATGGGACACATGATTGAGGCTGATACCTCCTCCACTCACACCCCTGTCCATTATCTTCCACATCACGGGGTATTTCGGGAGAACAATCGTACCACTAAACTAAGAGTCGTGTTTAACGGATCAAGTCGTACTAGCAACGGCCTTGCGCTCAACGATATTCTCCACCCAGGAGCGAAGCTCCAAACTGACATTTGCGACATTTTGCTGTGGACCCGCTCTCACAAAGTTCTTTTCTCTGCGGACATAGTGAAGATGTTCCGACAGATTGCAGTCCACCCGGACGACTGGGATTTGCAGAGAATCCTGTGGTATGGACCGGACCACCCCCAAGCGCAGACTCCCCCCCCAAGCGCAGGCTCCCCCGCACGTCGGCCGTGGTCGTTACGTCCCCAATGGGGACTATCACGAGACCATGGTCAGACTGCGGCGGGAGATCAAATTGGAAGACCTTGGCATCGGGGGCCCGGTCAACGTAAGATCGGGTGCCACCGGTGCCAGGGTCATCGAGGTGTCCGGGGAGGGTCACGCCGAAAAGGCTGACCTTCTCGCGGAACGCGTCAGGGGAGTCCTCTCCGCGGAGGACGGGACGCGGGTGGACAGGCCGAGAAGGATGGCCGAGATCCGCCTGCGCGGCCTC
>NW_011960651.1:0-2101 GCF_000949405.1 Vollenhovia emeryi | reverse complement strand
GGAAATTTGCACATTTCTTCCTCATCATTAAAGTAGGCAAATTAGAAATTTGCACATTGCTTCCATTGTTATGGCTTCCTCATAGAGGAAGCTTTAAGAGAGAAATCTAACTTTACTTAGATGTTTCTTGAAAGTATTCAAATTATTCTTATTTCGCTCTTAAAGCTTCCTCTATGAGGAAGCCATGTGCAAATTTCTAATGTGCACACTTTACTTTAGTTTACTTTTTTTCTAATTAGAAATTTGCACATTGCTTCCATTGTTATGGCTTCCTCATAGAGGAAGCTTTAAGAGCGAAATAAGAATAATTTGAATACTTTCAAGAAATATCGTAGTAAAGTTAGATTTCTCTCTTAAAGCTTCCTCTATGAGGAAGCCATAACAATGGAAGCAATGTGCAAATTTCTAATTTGCCCACTTTAATGATGAGGAAGAAATGTGCAAATTTCCAATTTGCACGCTTCAATGATCAGGAAGCAATGTGCAAATTTCTAATTTGCACACTTTCAAGAAACATCGAAAAAAATTAGATTTCGCTCCTAAACCTTCCTCTATGATGAAGCCATGTGCAAATTTCTAATTTGCACACTTTACTTTACTTTTTTCTAATTATACAGGGTGTCGGATTCGATTTGGACCACTCCAAAGATTATAGTAGATTGGGTCAAACTGAGAAGAAAAATTATATACCATTTTACAAAATCCGTAATTATTAACGCGTAATTAAGAAAAACGTCTGAGTCAATAAGGCGTACGGAGGAGCTGAAGGCCGGACTCGGCAGACATGCAAAATGGTGTATTATTCTCCTACCACCAGAAAAACTTTTTCGGCGCGGCATCATATGTCGCGTGTTCGCTCGCTGCGCGCCGTTCGCTCGCTCACCGCTCCCCGCTTGCCGCCGTCTCTCATCGATCGATGCATGACTCCACCTCTCGCTATCGGATCTTGAGAGATGTCAACAAATACACCATTTTGCATGTCTGCCGAGTCCGGCCTTCCGCTCCTCCGTGCACTTATTGGCTCAGACGTTTTTCATAATTACGCGATAATAATTACGGATTTTGTAACATGGTATATAACTTTCTTTCTCAGTTTGACCCAATCTACTATAATCTTTGGAGTGGTCCAAATCGAATCCGACACCCTGTATATTATATTGTTCTTCAGTTTTTTCAATCCAAATTTCATATATAATTCATTAAAATATGATTAGTTCTTGAGTTATAGACATTTCAAAATTTTTGGAAATCATTATTAAAGAAAATTTGCGATAGTTATACCAACCACAGACATTTCTAAAAAAAAATTAAAAATGAAAAACCTTTTTACCGGTCATCGCCATATTCAAGAGGTATGCCTCTACCTATGTGTATTGAAACTTTTTGCTTCTACAAGTGTGTACATTTCTTCATTACATTGTGTACCATCACTTCTGAAACACCCTGTATAATGAAAAGGAGGGGCCTCTACCTATGTTTATTAGGACTTTTTGCTTATACTAATGTATACATTTCACCATTACAGTTTGTACCATCACTTTTGAAACACCCTGTATAATGAAAAAGTGTTCATGTACGGATTTCGCGAAATTTCAAACACATATAACTCAAGAACTAATCAACCGAATATTAATAAATTATATATGAAATAGGGGTAGAAAAGACTGGAAAGAATAATAGAATTAGAAATAGCCCGATATCTCTAAATTTGCAAAAGTTAGAGCAACCACAGACATTTCTCAAAAAATTCAAAATTTTTTCAAAAAGAAACCCATTTACCGATCATCGTAAAAATCAATACCAACCTTCCTTTAGTGATTTTCGACATTTAAAAAAAATAAGCCCGATATCTCAAAATTTACGGAAGTTAGAGTAACCACGGCATTCAAATGCGTACACACACGCACGCACGCACGCACGCACGCACGCACGCACGCACGCACGCACGCACGCACGCACGCACGCACGCACGCACGCACGCACGCACGCACGCACGCACGCACGCACGCACGCACGCACGCACGCACGCACGCACGCACGCACGCACGCACGCACGCACGCACGCACGCACGCACGCACGCACGCACGCACGCACGCACGC
>NW_011960650.1:0-2101 GCF_000949405.1 Vollenhovia emeryi | reverse complement strand
GTTATCCTTATTATATATTCTTAAGGCATTAAGTGCCTTCCTAATTTCGATTTTATAGACGCAATACGCAACTGCTTGCTTGTAAAAACATTTAAATAGAAAAGAGTGTTTAATTATGTACCTATTTCTGTGATATTTTGGCATTGCAACATTTGTTAATTAACTTACACATATATTATAAAAATAGGCTAATAGAAACTAAGCCAAAAAGTTGCTTTAAGTTAAATTTAACCGTATATACATAACATATAAAAATTAAAAGAGATTATTTACAGATAAAGGAGACCCTTTTTAATGCAATATTTAGATATTTGGAGGTACGCGAATTTTTAATAAAATGATACTGCAAACATGAGCTCTCGCAAGAGATCATCGAATGCGTTGATGACTAATTAGCCACCCACAGTTCACCAGCATTTCGGACGTGTCGCTGGCACGAAAGTGCAGATAAAGATATATCTGCTAAAAGCGTAACCAAGAAAACGGGCAGCACGAAACTAATAATATTAGTTGGAACGACGAATGCGCCGACATGCGTCGATGAATATGAAAAGAAGACAGGTAATTTCTCAATCTTCCCCTTTTTTCATTTTCCGTCCGTCCTCCTCGAAAGGGATCATAGTAATTAATTCTCAATTTTGTTTGTCCCTGTGGATATTTGCATAACAAAAATATTGAGAAAACAATATGCTTTAGACGACAAACAGTTGAGAATAAGAAATTTTTCACGAAAGCAATCTTCGCGAAAATCGACGAGGAAATTTCGATTTACGTAGATGTCATTTTAATAAAATTTTAATTGGGAACTTAGTTGCTAACGCGATTAGCTCCGGAAATAAAAGAGTTACGAAGAAAAATGGTATCTAATCAAACTTTCGCTAAAGAAAAATCGATGTTGCATTAAAAAGATCGCGCGAATAATGTTTGTAAAATTTACTGAAATTTTATAGTTTCACAATCAGCCGAAGTGCTGCGATATCCTCATAATCTGCGTTGAATCTAATACAAGGAATGACTAGTATTGCTGAAGAGTCCTCCACTAATGTTCATTCACTGTTTCTATACAATAAACAACTTTTAAACAATACAAGTCTTTGCTGGTATTATTCAGTTTAATGATTACGAGACTACCTCATAATATTCGCCAATGTAGATGTATAAGCCGTCATCGACGTCTAATTTCTCATAAATATTGCGAAAAGTCCGACTGTCGGCGCCTTCAATCTCCATAAAATTAAAAACAACGTAGATTCAAGAAGACTATGAATATTCACGAACCTTAGATGCTGAGATAATGAGAAAATGCAAAGAAGATTTTGTATAGCTTCCGCTTAGCATCAGATGATATGGAAATGATACATACCGTCAAGTAAAAGTGATAAAAGACAATTACAAAACACCGAGTACTTTAATAGAAGAGAGCTGAAATCTAAACTTGATAAACGTAAACTGTATTTAATTCAGACAAACGCTCGTTCTTTTCTCAGCAAGCGTTTTGATCTACCGCATCCAATTTTTTTTTCATCCAATCGTCTTTTTACGCAACAAGTGACGACACGTGTGTCGAAATTTTAATATTAATAAAACCATTTAATGTTATAATATATGGTGATGGCATATTTGTAAACTGAATTTTACCAGTATATACAGGGTGGGCCATTTTAATTTATACAGTCGATTTTTTAAAAAACTAAAAGAGATATGAAAAAATGTTTCAGACAAAAGTTGTATGGTTTCGAGGGGGACATAAGATGGTACCATAGGTTTGACCTTGAAGAGTAATTTGAAGGTTACCTTCAATTTCTTAAATGGAACCTACTATTTCTCGTTACATATTCTTGTAGGTTATCTCGAGAGCTTTCCAAAACACTATAATAAAGTATTTTTTTGTTAAGAACTTTTTTTTAAATTGCTTGTTACAAAATTGTTTGTTTTCTTTACACCAGTTGATTTGTACCATTATTCTGTTCAAAAAAGTATTAAGGTAAGATGATAAAAAAATGAATATTTTACAAGATATTTTGTAATTTACGTCTAAATATTGAAACTTTCAAACCTTAATAACTCAAAAAGTTCTTAATAAAAAAATACTTTATTATAG
>NW_011960649.1:0-2101 GCF_000949405.1 Vollenhovia emeryi | reverse complement strand
AAAAATTTATTTTTCGAAAATTTATTTTTTCATTATATAGCCCTTTTAAAATCGTATAACTTTTGCCTGAAACATTTTTCTCTAAAATGTTCTATTTCCGAAATAAAGGGGCTGTACGGGTGGTCTGAATCATCCTGTATACACACTGATGCTATTTTAAAAAATTACTATAAATATAAGCTTTTAACTATTGTTCTGTTAAAATATTATATCTAGGTAATGAATAGTAAATTGTTATTTTTGTGTAGTAAATACAATCACAACAATAGTAAATTTAACTACATTTATATCATCCACCTTACTAATCACATGGTAAACAAAAGCGAAGTGGTTCAGAATGCCTTCACTAGGAGGACGCGCGGTACAAGACTTCTCGTAAGAAGAAAACTGCATAAGGTGTTATAAATACGGATAAGTTTATACCTTTGTACACAGAGAGAAAAAAATAGTTGCAGTTACCACAATCTCACTATAATTTATAGTCATTTTTGGATCCAACCATATTTTTATAATTCTTCCAACTACGTAAGTTATGGTTAACCTAACAATGTATTATAGTTCTCATAGACACAATATTGGTCCATGCAACTTATGATATGGTTGTCATAAACCAAAACGAGCTTTTAATTTGGTAAGGTGTACTATGAATATTGCAATAACAACCACAAGTAAAATTTCGAATAACTATATGTAATAGTAATTTCATTATATTCATTGGTTACATCACTTTGCACTCATAAAGAATAGTACAAGATAGCATCTTTCAAAGAAAAGATAAGCAATCTTCTACGAATGCGTAAACTTATCCGTATTTATAACACCCTAAGCGGTTTTTTACTTACGAGAGTCTTGTACCGCGCGTCCCTTTAGTGAAGACATTCCGAACCACTTCACTTTTGTTTACCATGCGAATAGTAAAGTGGATGATAGAAAGTATAGTTAAATTTACTATTATTGTACTTGCACCTACTATATAAAACTAGTTAATTTAGTTACTATTCACCATCTTAATATTTTACCAGAATAACGGTTAAAAGCTTCATAAATAATAGTAAAATTTTTATGCTGGTTGGCATCACTATGACTATGTGGTTGTTATTACTAATATTATAGTGATAATTACTATAAAAATGATATTCCTGACTATAATTATTTTACTATGCAATTATAGTCGCAAATACTACGTACTTTTCTCTCTGTGTATAAGATTACTTATCTTTTCTTATACTATTCTTCATGAGTGCAAAGCGATGTAACCAATAAACATAGTAAACGTAATGTATATGTAATAAAAAGCGGAGAATATGACTTTCAATATAAATACAATTATTACTATTATATATAGTTATTCGAAATTGTACTTGTGGTTGTTATTGCAATATTTATAGTACACCTTACCAAATTAAAAGCTCGTTTTGATTTATAACAACCGTATCATAATTTGCATGGACCAATATTATGTCTATGAGAACTGTACTACATTGTTAGGACAACCATAACTCACGTGGTCGGAAGAATTATAAAAATGTGGTTGGCTCCTAAAATGACTATAAATTATAGCGAGATTGTGGTAACTGCAACAATTTTTTCTGTCAGTGCAGAAGAAAAGGACAACTATTCTTGGTATAAAAAATGTATGAGTGTCTCTGTGTCGGTATTCAATCTCGATCGTGTGATGGATTTTTTCGATTGCCGGGAAAGTTTTTAAACCTTCAGTTTTCTTTCGAAAGAAAACGTCCAGGCACATACAGAAATAATTTTACACGTTTATTGCATCCAATATGGATTTAAAATATAAATTGTATAAAAAGAGAATTAAACACTGTGTCGAGTCGATAAAGTAATTTAATGTCTGATTAAAAAGCGAGTTGAAAAACAAAATTTAAAAAACTGTTTCAGACTTATCGATTAGTTAAACCGAAATTCGTCGCTTCTTCGTGAATATCGCGAATTTATTTTATTGAGTACCAGTACTTATTAATATTTCTGGCTCTTTTGGAAGACCCCTTTTTCTATTACGTCACAAAAAAAAAAATATGATGTCCCCTTTTAAATAAAAGGAGATGCACGACGTGTTCTTAAATTTCTATTCCTCTCGAAA
>NW_011960648.1:0-2100 GCF_000949405.1 Vollenhovia emeryi | reverse complement strand
GGTAGGTGGAGCAAATGGCCGACGAACTCGTTGACGGTTTTGGTTGTTGTGACGACATTTCGCAACGTACTGAAGGGCCGGACCGCTTGTTTTGTTCGTTAGGAATTGCTCTACACGCCAGATGTGCTAACTTTGGGGAAAAAATTCCCTACGTCCTACAGAGCTCTTGTAACCTTACTTTCTGGACGTACCTCGTATTTGTCGTAGGATTTCTTGATAAAGCGTTAGCATTTGCATTTATTTTACCCGGTTTATAAATTATTTCGTAATCATATTCGGCCAATTTAATTTTCCATCTAGCTAAACGTGAAGTTGGATCTTTTAATTTATGAAGCCAAGTTAATGGTTTATGATCAGTTACTAATTTAAATGTTTTTCCATAAAGGTAAGGTCTGAAATGTTGTACAGTGTATACAATTGCTAATAATTCTTTCTCTATTGTTGCGTAATTTTTCTCTGCATCATTTAACACTCGTGAGGCATAACTGATTGGTAAATCTTTTCCTATTTCTCCCTGGCTCAATATTGTGCCTATTGCAGTTCCTGATGCGTCTGTTGTTAAAAGAAAATGTTTAGTAAAATCTGGATATTGTAATACTGGTTCTTGACAAAATGCATTCTTTAATATTTCAAAACTTTCCTGTTCTCTTTCTCCCCATTTAAAGTCAGCATCCCCTTTTAATAAATTTGTTAATGGTTTAGCTAATTTTGAAAATCCTTGAATAAATCTACGATAATATCCTGCTAGACCAAAAAATTGCTTTACGTTTTTCGCATTTTTAGTAATTGGAAAATTTTGTACTGCTTCTACCTTTTTTGGATCTGGTCGTACGCCATCTTCGCTTATTATGTGTCCTAAATACATTACCTCCTTTTTTAAAAATTCACATTTTTCTAGTTGTAATTTTAAATTCGCTTGGCGTAATCGTGCCATTAATTTTTCAAATTTTACACTATGTTCCTTTAAGGAACTTGAAAATATTACCATATCATCAATGAAAATAAAAGTATCTAAACCGGAAGTAAGTATATCCATTGCTCTTTGGAAAGTTGAAGGTGCATTCTTTAGATCAAAAGGCATTCGTGTAAATTCGTAATGACCATGAGGTGTAGAAAAAGCTGTTTTATGGCTATCGTCTGGATGTATTTCTATCTGATGGAAACCTGAAGCTAGGTCAAAGACTGAAAAATATTTTGCACCGCCCAGCTGATCAAGTATATCTGTTATGTTAGGTAATGGGTACGCGTCACCGATTGTCTTATCGTTGAGAGCTCGGAAATCTAACACCATTCTCCATCGTTTATTCCCACTCGACTCTGGCTTCTTGGGTACTATCCACACAGGCGTATTATATGGAGAGGTTGATGCCTTAATTATGTTTTGATCTAATAATTCTTTTACTTGTTTATTGATTTCATCTCTATGAATTGGCGGAAGTCTGTATTGTCGTGTATTTATAGGTATGTCATTTACGGTTGGAATTTTGTGCTTTAAAATATTTGTGCTACCAAGTTTTTCTAATGGTAAAATGAAACAATCTGAGTTTCTTTCAATTAGTCTTTCAACATGTAAGCGTTCTTCGGCATTTAAATGCTCTAATCTTAATGCTTGAATTAACTTTTCTTTTCTGTCTTCTTCTTTGATATATTTAAGCAAAATCTTGAGTTTGAATTGGAATTTTCTGAGTTTGAAATTTGATTTTCATTTGAACTTGAATTGTGAATTGAACTTCCTAAGTAGTTCGAGTTTGAGTTAGAATTGGAATTTGAGTTTGTAATTGAATCACCTGACTGATTCGAATTTGCTTTTGAATTAGAATTCTCGTTCGAGGCTGAGTTTGTATTTGACTTTGGATTTGAGTTTGAGTTTCTGCTAGAATTAAGGAATGAATTACCTAAGTAATTCGAGTTTGCATTTGAATTTGGATTTGAATTTGAGATTCTGCTAGAGTTAGAGAATGAATTACCTAAGTAATCCGAGTTTGTATTTGAGTTTGGATTTGGCATTTGATCTGTCTCAAATTTATATATTTTAACAGTGGGAATGTATACCCTTTCTTCTTCTTCAGTAGTGTTTACTACTTGTAAATATGCTTTATC
>NW_011960647.1:0-2100 GCF_000949405.1 Vollenhovia emeryi | reverse complement strand
AGGAAAACTGCAGTGGACAAACATTTTTATTAATTTTTCTTAAAGCAGTTGAAAATCAGTAGAATTTTTACTTACAGCACAAAAATATAACACACTTTTGTTTATTATTAAAGTTCTATATCTATAGACACTCTACATAGACAATCTACAATTATGTAAAAATACATAGGTTCGAAATAATATAATAGTAGTAAATATCGAGCTTAAATGTACATGCCTGCCAAACCATCAATCTCGGGTGGACTGAACTTGAATACTTTCTGGACAAACTTCATCCACTTACTCGTCAGATTCATATCGGACTGCGGATACAATTGCAAAAAATCCGATTCGAGCTATCAAAATAAGAAACAACAAAATATTGATTTACGATATTTATTTATATTGATTATATTGATTTATATTTATTATTTATTTATATATATTTTTTCAAATGTTTCTAATTATGGATAGAAGTTATTATTATTCTAACCAATGTGTATCCATCTCTTGATCGTAGTTTGTATTTTTGAATATAATCTGATATTTTGTCTGGTGACTGTTCTTGCGTTTGCGAGAATTATTGGTTTCCTGTTTTTGTAAATTAGCAAGCCGATATTTAGTAGCCTGCCATTTTTCCTGCACGGTAGTCCATGGTTCCACTCTTAATGACAACCATTCCAAATCATTTGCGACAGTTGTGCCGTCATCATTGCAATTATTATTTTCTATTTGGAAAACAATTTCATGATTAAAAAATAAACTTTACTTGTAACTTTGGCCGTTCTTTTCTTTGTTTGATTTATATGTATACAAGCCGTGTTTGAAGATCTGTTTATTTATTATTTACTTGTAACATTAATGTAAGGACTATATGGGGTTAAACCAGTGCTCGGAGATAGTAGCACATTTCTGTCAGATCTCTAAAGCAACGGCTACCATGCCTCCACTACCGATCTGAACCTATCGATAATCGGCGACTCGGCCGCCGCTCGCGCGTGTGACGCCGTGATAAAAACTGCTAACCTTTTTCTTCTACATTATGTGTAAATTGATCTCGAAGACTGTTCAGTCGAAATTTCTTTACGAAATTTGTATATTGGTTGTATAATTTTCCTTTTGGTGCAACTTCTTTACCATTATACACACATCGCGGAATGTAATACAAACGCTAAAAAATACACAAAAATATACAAAAAAAGAAAAATAGCAATATATTTGTATATCCTGTGATTACGTTATAACTAATCGTGCATACCGCGTCTTCTCCGGGAAAAACCTCGCTAATCTCTGCAGCTAACTTTAAAAATCTTTCTGGTCTGATTCTATAGAAACAGATTTTTATCTTGAACCGTTTCCGATTTATAAATTTTTTATCTAAAAAATTTCAAATACATATAACTCAGTTCTGAAAACTTACTTTGTACTAGTGTCGTTTTTAAATTCCTTTGTAATAATAAGACGACTAAGTTTCAATCTATGTTTTTCAGTAAAGATGCCTGAGTCGAAGGCCTCTCTGATTCCTGCGCTATTAACTGCGTCGTCATCAATATATGCATTGACCGACTGACATAAAATACAAATTGAGAGATAGGTTAGATAGGTTCGAACACTTTTCTGGAGTAAATAATCTCATACATTTTTTAAGTTTCTTTTACACTGGACGTCGGGAGTTCGCTTTTCGCACACAATATCGGTATCAATATTGGAAATACTCTCTGCAGAGTTTGTCTGCTGATATGATGTCGATGGCATTACTGAGTGGATGTCTTGGACATTATACAATTCCAGCTGTGGGTAATGCTTATGGTGTTCCGCAATGGAGTATGCCTATTTCATTTTCCACCGGTTTTGTTAGTACAGAGAATTCTTCTATGATGATACTAGTGTTAGTATTCTGCAATAAATTAAGTGTACCTTGAAAAATCAGAATCTATGTGGATATGAACCATCATCATAGAATACAATATACAATAGAACTAACATACAATACATAAAATAAAAAGTATTTGTACTTTGCTAAGAAGATTAGTATAGGCTAGATGCTTTATCGCTATGAAACCTCAAATATAAATTGTACGAGTATATTATATGTATTATATATGTACAAAGGAATAGTAT
>NW_011960646.1:0-2100 GCF_000949405.1 Vollenhovia emeryi | reverse complement strand
ACGAGAGAACCTCGAAATGACCGATTGTGTGATATTAAACGCCAGGGAATAATCGACGATATTATTTTTTATTTTATTTTTGAATTCGATGTCCACACATCGAGTTCAAGGTATTAATACACCTAGACACCGAAAACTACGGAGCGCACTGTTTGGACGTCGTCATCGGCAACCTGGAATACGTGGACATCCAGTTCAAGGTATTAATACACCTAGACACCGAAAACTACGGAGCGCACTGTCTGGAGCTCATCATCGGCGACCTGGGATACGTGGACATCGAGTTCAAGGTATTAATACACCTAGACACCGAAAACTACGGAGCGCACTGTCTGGACGTCGTCATCGGCGACCTGGGATACGTGGACATCGAGTTGAAGGTATTAATACACCTAGACACCGAAAACTACGGAGCGTACTGTCTGGACGTCGTCATCGGCGACCTGGGATACGTGGACATCGAGTTCAAGGTATTAATACACCTAGATATATCATTCACGAGACATCACGAGACACGTTATTATTAAATAAATCGGCACAATAAGATCAGGTTCACTCTATTTACCGGCGCTCGTATAATTAAGTCGGTAACGTCAGTCACGTCAGCCGCGCTTGCGAGCGCCATGTGCGGCAGAAATATGAAAAGGAGGTTGACGACGACGACGTCGACGTATCTTAAAAATTACGTGAAAATTCAGACCCGTGGACATTGCATTGCAATATCTCTACTCATGGGGCACGTAGGAGAAAAGTAAAAACACTTTTATTATGCAAATCGTACCCAAGCTATCGATTAAGCGCAGTCTCAAGTTTGTCGGATCAGCCGTTGTTGAGATCCGAAATTCTGAGGGCCCGTCAAACTCGCGTACTCGCGTAAACTACACGGTCGGTGTCGCGCGCGTGGTTTTAGCTTGTCGCTTAATTGTTGTCGCTTATACTTGGCGCGAGACACTACCGTGTCTCGTGATGGGGTGGTGCTCCAACATGTTGAAACCACATCGATTCACGGATATGTAATGGTAAATCCTCCAACACATCCCACAAGTTTTCGGTTAAAAATTCGACACAGTCGTTGCCTCTCAGCCTATTTGGAAGAACGCATGGTCCAATGAGCTGGTCGCCTATGATCCCGGCCCAAATATTTAATTTCCAGCGAACTTGGAAATTTCGTTCTCGGATTACAAACGGATTTTCCTCCGCCTAGTAGTGCACAGTATGTGCATTAAAAATCCCCTCACGTGTAAAGAGAGATTCATCAGTAAATAATGTTACGTCCTGCGGACTCCACGATTTCTCTCGTTCAAAAAACCATAAGAAACACATGTGTGTTTTTTCTTCCCTATGGAAACCAAAATTTTAGAAATCAGCGGATATCGACTAGCCAACGCATGAGTCTCCTCCCCACAAAAATTTATTGCCAGAGTTTCACTTTTCGAAACTCGAAACGTAAAGTGCCCTAATCGTTGCTGGTCGATAGCCGTTGAGACAATAAAAAGGGGAGAAACAGCAAACAGATGGGATCAGGCCCTTTCAGACGGCAAATTCAAAATTCAGATTTCTAAAATATTACGATCCGAGACACTAAAAGGGGATTCAGATGTTGACCAAAACTTGACCCAAAAGTGAAACTCGGAATTTTTCGAAAGCCGCTGAAGGAAATGATACCCATAAATAAATATCGAAGGGCGACAACGACTTAATGGTCGAGTTGCCAATAAGGAAGACAACTCCCTGACCCCTCCCAACAGTCCACCAATAAAGAACCTAATATCCAAAATCTCCTTCCACGTCCCATGACCAAGATCCACCCCCGAAAAATCATATATAAACCCGAAGCCTGCTGCCTCAGGCTCTTTTGGCAGTTCTCGAGTACATCAGCTCTCTCTTTGGCAGCTCACGACTCTGTCAACACAGTTCTTTCCGAATTCTATCCAAGTAGAATCTGTGCGCGGTTTCGCCTTATTATCCACGGCCTGCGAAACTGACCCACCCGTCTTCGTCGCAGAGAATCCACCAGCTCCTGACGACCGCAATAAGTAATAAGTCGCACGTTGTCTTTATTTTCATTTTGTTTCGACTCGACGACCTCCTTTCCCCCAA
>NW_011960645.1:0-2100 GCF_000949405.1 Vollenhovia emeryi | reverse complement strand
TTTTTAATTCTCTCGATAAAAAATTTATAGTTGTTTTCATTTTGTAGTAAATTTGCCATTTCCAATTTATTCAAGTCCAATACTTTCTCAGGCATAAGTTTGCCAGAACTCGATTTTATTTTATTAATATCAAACTGGAATGGAAAATAGAATATATGTAAATATACGTAATATGCATATACATATGTAAAAGTTTTATAGATGACAGTTGTGCCTCGAATTACATCGAGTATCCGTTTCATGTGGAGGTTTTCTTTTACGCGATTGAGAATTGTGTAAATCAAAATCTGCCAGTAGAAAAAAAATACACAAGAGAAAAGTCCGTATGTTATAAAAGTACTTATTTAACATAATTGCAGAAAAAAAGTAATATTAATGAAAGTAGAGAAAATTAAATTTAAATTTTATGCGATGTCACGTCAGCTTTTTCTTTTCAATTGATTTCAATTGCAAAGTTACTATCACGTAGAAATATTTGAAATCTGTGAGCATATCTCTGTTAAAGATATATTCTCGGACCGCGTGAAGAAAACTCGACGTACAAAAGTACCAGGTCGTAATTACCTGTTTATGAAGATTTGTTTAATTAATGCTTGATAACTGTAAAGATGTTGGTTTTCTCGTTCTTTGTGGAAACCACCACCAGCCCCTATCACGTAATTCAATAACGCTAGTGGAAAAATTCCCTGTTTCCTAAATGACTCGATTTTGATGTCACCCTGTCTCTTGGACAACTTGGATCCATCCGCGTTTAATATTAAAAGGTAAGTGTCCATATATGGGAGGATTCCAGCCAAGCGCTCTGCACGATAGACAAGATTTCTAGTCAAATTTTGTAAGAATTTAATTGTCCTCTCTCTCTCTCTCTCTCTCTCTCTCTCTCAAGTAAAATAGCTTACTTGTAAAGCATAATATGCTTAGGTGTAGAAACTTGCCATTCAACGCCCCGTAAGACGAGATATTTCCATAAAATGGTCATCGACTACATTTGCAAAATGGTAAGTGGGATAGCCATCTGATTTTGATAACTGGATCTCCCTCGGACTTGGTAAGATCATGCAACACGTCGCCGTAAACTATGTCGTGAAAGGCCGCCGGTGTGGACACCAACTGATTGCGAGATATGCAACAATTATATTGCGAGATATGCAACATTTATAAGTGTAGAAGAGACCTTAAATACCTTAAATCTAATACAATAAGTGATATTTTTCCAGAGCATTTACTTTACTTGATCCTTGGTAAAATGTCGACACCTATTGTCATATTTAGGTACTTGTCCACACTTTATAGCCTCTCTCCTCAACAATTCCAGTCTTTTCTCCGTACAAAAGCAGTAATAAGCGGATTGATTGTCCAAGAGTTTAAGCGCCTGCTCTCTAGAAATAACGAGTAAGGCAACTTGGCATTGAAATTATTATAGCAGGAGCTGCCTTGCGACGATACACACTCTCTTATCGTCCTATGTACATAAGATTGGAATGATTACAAGATGGCAAGTTTACTTATACAATTCGAGCCTTGACAACTGCACGTAAGGGCCAACGGGGCCACCTCTGGTAGGATCTTCGTCGGGTATAATCCCTGCCCATAGCAAATCATCCTGGAGTCTCTCTATTGCCCCGGGAACCGTTCTTGTCCGATCGGTGTCCTAGATCCTCAAAATAAACGTGCCGTTGTTGCTACGTGCGAACAAATAGTTGTACAGCACGGTACGCAATCCTCCTAAATGCAAGTCACCTGAAACAAGCAACGGGCGAGTAAGGATGATGCGAGATTGCCTCGGTTACGATTAAATTAAGAGGATCGTTACCGGTGGGGCTAGGCGCGAATCTAACCCTCACGTGGTACTTTTTGAAGAAGCGTCTCTGTAACAGCTGGAGACTCGTCGCCCCGAGTACGCTACGCTGCATCCTTGCTCGCGATCCTCGATCTCGTCAACTCGACTCACGACTTGTGCCGCGCAACGTCAGTTTAATACTTGTACAATTCGAGCCTTGACGACTGCACGTAAGGGCCAACGGGGCCACCTCTGGTAGGATCTTCGTCGGGTATAATCCCTGCCCATAGCAAATCATCCTGGAGTCTCTCTATTGCCCC
>NW_011960644.1:0-2100 GCF_000949405.1 Vollenhovia emeryi | reverse complement strand
GGGAGGGGTTCACTATGATGAGCATCTTGATCAGACTGATATCCTTCGATTTAGTCGATCTCCGATATTCTGAGTGAACTTGGAATTTTCAGTTAGATTCAATCTAGTCTCCTGCCTCTCTTTATCCTCAAGTTTTCAAAATAACCGGATCATCGTCTTCCCAAATATTTTCTGTCCCGTTAAACGGTAACTTTGGTTCTCGCTCGCTCGCGAAACACATAGGAGCGCTTTTATCACTCGTCATGTCGCCGTGCCTGAGCGCGCGGAAATCTCAGACCTGTCATTTGTGAAATATAATCGCTTATTATTTAAAAACTATCATAGCCTCGACATTTTTTTATTAGAATTTTCCCCTTGAAATTTTCTAAGGAATCTGCGATTAAAAGGATACCCGGTGGTTTTAGTACACCCTGTATACCAAAGTATAGCAGAGTGTACGCTCAGCGTCACAAGTGCATCTTTACACCGTTTCGAAAGGACTCACTTCTAAGACGACGGATTATCTTGGTTGTACATGAATAAATATTTGGTGTCTTTATTTCGGATAGACATTCTTTCACATTAGATGCGGTATCTTACAGTGCCACTGATACCGCGCGGATACACGATTGCACATTTTACGGTGAGAAGATCGCTCGGAGACTAGAGCTTGTTAAAGCTATACGATATAACGCGCAGGCTACGCACGCACACAAAATATAGTGACTTCTGACTAGAAATTATTGTAGACTGTGGCGGTATATGTATATATAGGTGTATATATACGCATTATATAATATACAAGCTTATTATATAATCACGCGGACTCTCATTAAACAGCCCATTTATCAGTTAGAATCGATTACAAAAAATAAGTGTGTACATATATATCTCTTTCATTTTGTTTTACATTTTAAGGTAAGACCTCCTTGGCTGCGAGACCGCGTCTCGCTTATCCAAATTACTCGCTTATCTAACGGACTTGTCGCTATTGGCACGTGTTTGCGTTTTCTTGGACCGCTAGTTCTTCTCAAGAACCTAAGTCGAAGTACTGACAATTCTCACTACGTGGTATGTCGCGACCTTAAAACTCAATACACATTGCATTGTGTGTGTGTGTGTGTGTGTGTGTGTGTGTGTGTGTGTGTGTGTCGCATAAAAAAATAACAGCGAGAAGAAGTACAGCACGTGTATAAGTCGAATTGCTTTCTTTTGATGCAATTTACCTAAAAGTTATGAGATTCGCGAGGGTTGCAATTAACGTTCTCGCGACATTGATAAGAGCGTAGCAAATCAAGTATCGTTCACAGCACGAGGACGCAGTCTTTCTCCTTATATAATAAGATAGAAGGAGATTTCGAAGTAAAAATGTTAAATCTGTGACATTAGATATTACGCGAAGAAATTAACATGTTGCGCGAACGTGATTGCTTATAATCAAGTTTACTTGAATGACGAATTATATATTCCCTCGCGTTCGTATTTTTCTAATGTTCAGCTGAACGACCTCCGCTTTAACTTCTTACACTTTTATTACAAGAGTATTGCTTCTTCAATCGTAAACTTCTTCGTATAATAAACTAGAACTTTTTTGGGTCATTTGTATCTCATTTCAAGTATGTGCGCAACGCGTAATAATTTACGCATTCTTTAATATAGAGATAATATTAATATGCACATATACAATAGAGGCTTAAATATAGAGAAGACTGACTCGACAGAAATATATCGCGCGATGGACGACACCGTTTCGGCATCGTCAAGTTCAATATATCAATGTTATCGTTAACAAAAATACGTCAAAATTGATTTACCATATATTTAAAATGAATCTTATTCATTGTGAATTTTATTGGAGACTCTAGTTACTTCTTTGGTCTTTCGTAATTCATAAGTACATTACCCCACATTAAGAATTGAAAAAAAATGTGCGATTTACTTACCATTACCATATAAAGTAATGATTGATATATCTTTCTTTGTGCGTAGATGGATTAAATTGGGCCGCGCTTTTGAGACATCATATCTTCACTGTTTCGATCTTAATCTTATACAGGGTGTACCGCAACTCGTGACCGAAATTTTAATAGCGTATTTCTGAGCAAAAAGTAAGACGAAAAT
>NW_011960643.1:0-2099 GCF_000949405.1 Vollenhovia emeryi | reverse complement strand
CCACGGTCCCGATTGACCACGTTGCAATTGACCACGGTCCCGATTGACCACGTTGCAATTGACCACGGTCCCGATTGACCACGTTGCACTTGACCACGGTCCCGATTGGCCACGTTGCAATTGACCACGTTCCCGATTGGCCACGTTGCAATTGACCACTGTCCCGTTTGACCACGAGCTAATAGCGCGCGCGCGCGCACGCACGCACGCACGCACGCACGCACGCACACACACACGCACACACGCACACACGCACACGCTTCCGGTAGGAAGCGTGGACCGTGGTCAATTGCAACGTGTCCAATCGGGACCGTGGTCAATATCAACGTGGTCATACACAACGCGGTCGATATTAACGTGGTCAATTGGGACTGTGGTCAATATGGACTTGTAAAACGGGTGCCACTCCCTTGAATAAGTTCTCGCTGTTTCCTAACAGACGGTATTTCCAGGCCTATGTTACGATTTGTAAAATCAACGTTGATAAGATATTGCAAAAACGTCTAATGGCCGCTGAATATGTCTTGTAATGTCTTGTAAATGTTACAATTCAATATTCAGAAAACCTTGTTAAATTATAATAAGGTAACATTGGTCGAGCTAGCAGAATATTTTTTATTGGAAGTGCTGAAATTGAAAAATTCCTCTAATCCAATCTTAGCTCAGAAAATTTCTGACCGTTGCAATATTATTGTACATATCCCAGGCGGCTCGTGTTAGTTTAAAATACGTTTCTTACAATTAGACGTGTCTAATGTCTAAAGCCCACTTTACACGATCTATAATTCGCAACAGAATTCGAGACAGAATTTCATTTAAAAATTTTATGTATCGTGTAATACAGAAAACATTTGAACAATCAGAATTATAATTATAATGCTCCAATTTTGTAAATAGAAAAGATGCATCAAATATGTGTAGTGCATGAAAATGCGTGATGTAGACATTTGATGACACTTCGAATTATGAATTTTATCTCCGCCAAGGTACATCAAATCTTAGAATGAATTAGTATGGAAACTTATAATTAAATTAAACTACAAAAGGTGTGATATCACGTAAAAACTAACCTTTTTTAAAAAAGGTAAAAAAAGCACCAAGTCTAAGCTCCAATTCAACCGAATATATTTTGTTACTCTATCTTTTTTGCAAAAGTATAATCTCTACAAAAATATCTTTACTGCAAAAGTATCTTCTTTACAAAAATAGTGTCTCCACAAAAATTTTTTGTACAAAAATATCGTCTCTACAAAAATATCTTCTCCACAAAACTATCTTCTCTACAAAAGTAATGATATCAACAAATTGCGCCAAATAAAACAACGGATATTTATACAAACTAGTTGCTTTAGCATTAGGGTCTGATTAAAAAATGTTATATTTCTTAAAAAATCAAACTAAAGATTTTATTGAAAAAAAATAATGGAGTTAGTAATAAAACACCGATGAAAAGAATAGTAACTGTTTAGAAAGTTAGAAACTCTGTATCTATTCAAGCGAATTAAGGCCTGTGTCCATGACGCTAGTACTTGGACTAGTTCTAGTTTTGAGAATTGCGTAGCCAATCAACTTACAGCTTTTGTGGGACAGCTACATTGATTGGCTACATATTTCGCGGAATTAGAACTTGGACCAAGTACTAGCGTCATGGACACAGGCCTTAAGGGGATGCTGGACTGACTAGAATTACCGACATATAGTGTTGCTCACCGCATTTCGAATTGGCTTTACAGAATGAAAAATCCTTTAACGTGCTTAAAGTACATACTCAAAGAGCCAGCAAGCTGGTCAGTTTAAGACTAAAAACGACAAAAAATTATAAAAAATAACTTGGTGTTGCACGTTGCTGACTGTTTTCGAAGAACGTTGGCTTATTTGTACCAATCGAAAGCACCATGCTCTTCGTTTAACATCAGGGAATAGTGTCAAATCATAAAAACTAAGATTGAAGGCCTCAGAAGAAAGTTAGGTGTACAATTTTATTTAGGCAAATACGTATATTTTTATGCTCGTGATGCGTCACGGAATGGCCGTGACTAGGTGCCAGGTCTTCCAACAGATGGCGCTGCAATCGTACACACATATACAAATGTATACCA
>NW_011960642.1:0-2099 GCF_000949405.1 Vollenhovia emeryi | reverse complement strand
AGATAGGGAATTTTTTTCTTTCAATTTTACTTTCAACTTTACTTACAATTAATCACAAAAATATTGACAGAATTATATTTCTTAATGCTTTCTACACCAGATTAAAGAAAAAGCATTGAATTTTCAGTGCTTGGAAAATGTTTTTACAGATTTGACTGCTTCAACAATAAACGCGTTGGTAAAGAAGGAGTTCCTACACTTTGTTTTGAAGATTGTACTCCATGAACAAAGCAATTGCAAACGCAAAATTTACGAGCTGAGAATTCCTTGGAGGTTCTCACTTATGCTGCAGGCATGAAATTCAGATAAAAAGGGAAAGAAAGTACTACTGAACTTCTACAGATATTGGCATCAAATCCTGCTATGGCAAACAAAATTTTAGTAGAAATTAAAAATTCTGAGCAAGGACAAAATTCTTTATCGGCTGAGGAAGTTGTGTCACTTATTGTTGAGGCTGACCTGAACAAAGCACAGTATCTTTATATTAGAAACATCGTGAATGGTAATAAAAGAAGGAGTCATATGCTACTCTCGTATTTGACTGTTTTAGAAGCTAAAACTCGTTGCTATCTGTTTGAGATTGAGCGAGGATTCCTCTTGGGTATTTTCGATGGTTCTAAAATCGAGAGTATCCGGGAGGAGTGTCGCGTCCACGGCCGAATCCCGTGAACGGCGCGTGCCAGCGCGCCGGCCGGGCTTACCCGCGAGCGAGCGACGCTCTGTTGACGACCCCGGTGTCTACAATTTCTTCTACCCGGACATGCCATAGCTACTTGGCTATCCTTGGTGGATTCGAAGCGAGGATCGTATGATGTCCTTTCAGCCAATGAGCGTCGCTCGCTCGCCGTTAATCGCCGATCCGAGCGGCTTGCAAGCTCTCGGTTTGAATTCAGTTGCAAGATATTTAGCATACAGTCCACTTCTGCGGATCGTCTCCGCGAGGGAGAGACTTCGCCGTCGGGCCGATCGGGCGAAAAACCCGCCTGAGAGTCGCTTAGTGCTCGGGCCTTCGCCGCGAGTTCGCTCCTTCCGCGCAGAATGATCCCAGTTTCGCCACCGTCTCTGTTTTTTTTTCTTTGTAATTAGTTCGCGTTCCTCGAGCGGCCTCATCCGCGGTCGCGAAGCCCCGTCGTCGCGCGCCAAAGTCTCCGTCGCTGCGCTCAAGATTTTCCGGCGATCGGGCGTCGAATTCCGCGCCCGCCCGATCTCCGTGCGCGTTTTCCAGACGACATTCGCGGGGCTATAAGAAGATCTCCGCGCGTTTCGCGTTGCGACCGCTCGAGTGCGCACTGGTGATGGTCGCTGTTTGTTGCGACCAGAAGAATAAATTGAATTTTGGAGACGCCATCGGGCTACAGTTATTTGTGCCTGAAGACCTTTTCTCTGCATCTTGTCCCCTCGCGCCGTGACGAGGACGGCGCGAGCCCGCGCGGTCGCGTCCATCGCTGGGCGAGGAAGCAGCTCCCGCGCTCACGGGCGAGCGACCAGCAGCCGACGGCAGCCGATCGGCGGCGTCTGGGCGCGTTCGCGTACACTATCCATATTATAGTAACATGAATTCGACGTCATTTCGACGTATCGTGAGGTAAGTGTCTTACATTTTTATGTTATTTTCTACTTGTGCAAAATAAAGCATCTGTTTTGTGTTTTTATTTTATTTATTCAAACGATTTGAACGAGAATTCGAATAAGTGTTAGAGACAAAACCATACGTTTAAAATTTTGTGAGTTTATATTTTGTAACGTACGTGTAAATCAACATAAAACTTTTAAATTAAAACTTTTAAATCTAAAATAAATCAGAAGAAAAATTATTGAACTCTTACAGCGCTATGGGCATACCAATGATATTGATTAATAATCAAGTTTCTCCGTGGGAGACATCGCGATCGTCTATCGTATTACAAACCGAGCGAAGCAGGTACCACGGTAGCAGGGATAACTGTTGCCAGGGTGGTGTTTCAAACAGAGAACACCTTCCTCTTCCACTTAAAATATCGTGGGGGGATTCAACTATAAATATAAGGAGAACCTTCGGGACGCAAGTCTTGAGAGCTTAGTTTAGTTCAGAGTTCAATCTTTAGAGTCAGAGCTTGAGA
>NW_011960641.1:0-2098 GCF_000949405.1 Vollenhovia emeryi | reverse complement strand
ATTCACGACAATATTCGGGAAACGCCGAACGCCCCTCGGGAACACGGGACGAACCTCGAGCGGTGGGCTCACGGGAACCGATTCGTCCTGTAAAAACAATAACCACAGCGCAGGCGGCGGAACCGTCCGTATCGCAATGCTAAGCCCAAACGATTTCCGTCACGCGCCTACCGTGACATTATCCGCAGACGGACTAGTAGATGAAACAAAATTCATGGTGGACACGGGCGCCGCACCGAATCTTATAAAATTAAGGAAAATAGAACCCGGTAATCCCGTAAATAAAACCTTCAAAATATCCCTCTGTGGAATTACCGAGGGCAGGACTGAAACTCTAGGCACAGTCGATATAAGTTATCTTGGGCATAAAATTCAATTCCATATCGTCAAGGACGATTTCCCCATTTCTCAAGACGGAATCTTAGGTTCCGAGTTTCTACAAAACGCGTCGAGAATAGACTTTTCCGAGAATTTAGTAATGTGGCAGGGCCACCCTATCTATTTCAATGACCGCGAAAAGGTCATCATTCCAGCTAGGTCGCGCACAGTACTTTCGCTCCGGGTGCGTAATAACGAAATCACTACCGGCTATGTGCCGCGAATCGCGGTACATGATAACGTCTACTTAGGAGACGCGGCAGTGACAAATCGGAACGGGGAGAGCACACTTATGCGCTATTAATACTAGCGAAGAGAACTTAGAAGTCACGCTGCCAACAGTAGAACTTCTAGAGTTCGACCTAAGTCCACCCTCCCCTACGGGAGGTGCACTCGAAATCTCGAGACAAGGAAATAAACCCTCTGCCCTAGGGCCTGAGGAGTTGTCTCAATTCAACGAAACTAATCAAGTAAAGAAATCGCCTAATGTATCGGGAGACAGATCCTCTGCTCTAGGGCCTGAGGAGAAACTCCCTCTTAACAAAAAAAACGGAGAGAAAAAACTTTCCGACTGTTTGGGAAATAAAACCGCTGCCCTAGGGCTTGCGAGAAGAATCCCATCACAAAAGAAAAATAAAAGCAGACCCCTCGCGGACGAACCTCCGATCTTAGGACACGGAAGGCACGACTCCGAGGGCAAGCAAGTTATTGCCGCTATAAATACTCAAGGATCCAGAAAAGGGACGCGATACCAAGAGATAAAAACTCTACTCCGCCTGGATCATTTGAACACGGAGGAAATCGAGCACGTTAACGAACTAATTGACGAATACAGCGACCTTTTCCATCTTCCCACTGACAAACTGAGCCACACAGACGTGACGACCCACAAAGTAGAAACCACGGACGATACCCCTATACATACAAAACAATACCGTTTCCCGCCTATGCACAAGGAAGAGATAAATAAACAAGTAAATGAGTTAATACAAAACGATGTAATCAAACCATCAATGTCACCTTATAACTCTCCCTTGTGGATAGTGCCTAAAAAGCCGGACTCGCACGGAAACAAGCGTTGGCGAATGGTTATCGACTACCGCGGGTTAAATGAAAAAACCATCGGCGACGCCTACCCCCTGCCAAACATCGTTGAAATACTCGACCAACTAGGAAGCGCAAAGTACTTTAGCGTTTTCGATTTAGCCTCGGGTTTTCACCAAATTCGAATGCATGAATCTCACGCGCACAAAACGGCATTTTCAACTCCTTACGGGCACTACGAATTTAAACGTATGCCATTCGGCTTAAAGAACGCCCCAGCGACGTTTCAGAGACTCATGAATCTAGTCCTGGCAGGGCTACAGGGAGCCGAATTATTTGTGTACCTAGATGACATAATCATTTACGCTAGCTCCCTCCGCGAACACACTATCAAATTCACAAAATTGGCAGATCGCCTCCGCCAGGCTGGATTGCGACTCCAGCCTGATAAATGTGAGTTTTTAAGAAAAGAAGTGACCTACCTAGGCCATATCATAAGTGTTAGGTTTTCCAAAATTAAAGCAGCTTCCAGTGTGATTGAGTATGTATTTGTGTACTATTGTACAAAGAATATAAAATAATACACGTGTCGATCTAGGAACGGAAACAAAAAAGATATAAGGCAGCAGCCTAAACAGATTGACGAAATAAGCTTTATTCACGGCACACTCTTAAG
>NW_011960640.1:0-2098 GCF_000949405.1 Vollenhovia emeryi | reverse complement strand
TATGTCATATGACATTCAGAAAATGACAACAATATATGTTTGTATTTATTGCGGTCTATGAGTTCATTTTGTGACAATACATTTTTGGGACCTGGTAGGTTAGGATTAGGTTAGGATTAGGTTAGATTAGGTTAGGGTATGAAATTAAATCAATATCATCGGCAAAAAATCTTATTTATTGCATAGTGTTTATAATTGCACTTTAACTATAATTGCACTTTTTTATAATAAATTCTTTTACAGAGAAACAAAATATATAATTATATACCTATATATATAATATACGAAGGCGTTATTTTAATAGTGGTACACCTTCAATTTTTAAAAAATAAACAATACTATCGTGGGATACCGAAAAGCGGTCAAATTTCACAATAAACAATGTTGCACTTGTACTATAAAAATAACCTTCATATATATTACATAGGACGGTAGTTGGTAATTATCGCATTATGTGGTATGGTGTCTAATATTATCTATAATAAAACGTACATTTTTATTGGGTTAATACCAAAAATTTAGCATAAAAATTTTTAGTATTAAACATTTTCATGCGCTAGTACATTTTTAAACCATAAAATATATTAATCATTAAATATATACCTATTAAGTTTTTTGTGACCATTAAATATATATTTATTTATATTTAGTGCGATCGTCACAAAAAAACAGAAATCTGGAATAAAAATGCAATAAAAAAAATAAACAATGAAATTTAACTCTGAAAGCGCAAATAAAGAAAATTCGGTTACAAAAAACAAAATATATAATTATATATATAATATACGAAGGCGTTATTTTAATAGTGGTGCACCTTCAATTTCTAAAAAATAAACAATACTCTCGTGGGATACCGAAAAGCGGTTAAATTTCACAATAAACAATGTTGCACTTGTACTATAAAAATAACCTTCATATATATTACATAGGACGGTAGTTGGTAATTATCACAAGATATCGTCGCAAAAAGAAAATGGAACAGAAATCTGGAATAAAAATGCAATAAAAAACTAAATAATTAAATTCAACTCTGAAAGCGCAAATAAAAAAACTAAATAATTAAATTTAACTCTGAAAGCGCAAATAAAAAAAATAGCTGAAAAAACGCGACCGCTACTAACTACTATCGTTCTGTTGCGGACTATCCTAGAAAGAAACTTGCAGGCATCCGCCGGGTTTCTTTAAATGAAAATGTAATCCCTTTCGATTTACATTTTTGACTGTTATCTATCCGGCGCGGACTATCTCTGGAAAGAACTCCTAGTATCCACCGAGTTAACATAAGTACATAGTCAAACCTTTGCTCAATTACTTTCATTTGACGCATCAGGATCTTCTGTTTCAGGAATCTCATCAGTATCAAAATAATCTGCAGTGTCTTCGACATTGATTTCTTCATTTTCATTTGCTGCTGCACTTTTATCTTTGTTGTTTTTTAATGTCGTTTTGCCGCACGAAAAACTTCCATTACTTCTAATTTAAATTCCGCTCTAGTTTCGGGCCCTTTAAAATTTGGGCACATTGTAGCTGCATCTGAAACAACATATATATATATATATATATATATATATATATATATATTCACATTAAAAATAAGAAACTTGTCAGGTATAGGTTCACGATAAAATATCAAAAGTTTAAATAGTCCATAAACAATTGAGAGACTAAATCGTGTTGGATTTGATTTCCAATATATTCGTTTTTTTGTATTTCTCTTTCGACCTTAAAAATAATATTTGCCTTTTCTTTTGCGAAATGCTTTTATGCATAAGCCCGGGTCTACAATAGGTGTAGTAAGGCTCACTACACCTATTGTAGACCCGGGCTAAAACTGTTATTGTACTTTTTTTAATTTTCCATATCGTACAATAAATTCACAACTTACTGTACGAAATCCTCGGTGTGATGTGCAGCTCAAGTCACTTCAAGAATTACTTCCATAAAAATAAGATTGCCTTCTGCAACCTGCAACCACGATCAATACAAGTCTTTCGCTTTTTGTAATAAATCTGTAACATAAGAAACAAGACCATTAACAGAAGTAACAATCGAACAAGATTAAATCAGAGTTTTAGAGAACAGTCTATATATATATATA
>NW_011960639.1:0-2098 GCF_000949405.1 Vollenhovia emeryi | reverse complement strand
AGAGAGAGAGAGAGAGAGAGAGGGATAGGGAGCAAGGGAGGAAGAGGATAAGAAGGAGAAGAAGAGAAAAGGTAAAGGAGAAAGAAGACGCGAAGGAGAAGGAAGAGGAAGGGGAGAGTCGAGGAGAAAGAGAAAAGAAATGGACGGGTAAGGAGAGAGATCAGTGAAGAAGAGGATGGAAGGAAGAAGGAGCGGACAAAGGTGGATGGAGTGGATGGAGGAGAGAGAGAGAGAGGGGAGGAAAAGGAATGGAGATGAGAGAGAGAAGGGGAGGAGTGAAGGAGAAACAAGTAGTTAAAGGTGTAGTAAAAATGTATTTTGATTGTAGGAAGGAGAAAGGAGATGGAAGCGGAAGGTAAGAGGAAGAAAGAGAGAGAAGAGACGCAGGAGGGAAAAGCAATAGGAGTGGCGGAAAGGAGAAGGCAGGAGGGAAAAGAAATAAAAGAAGGAAGGAACGTAGCAAGACGATGGAAGCAGATAGTAGAGGTAGAGAGGAAAGGAGCGAAAGAAGATGGAAGGATATGGTTAGGGGGAGGGTCGAGGGGTGGGGGGGTAAAAGTATGTCAAGATCGCATACGGCCAGGCCGCGATAGGAGGGGTACGGATAAGGCTGGAAAGGGTTCGGGAACGCTCCCTAGAAAAGCGCCAATGTATTTCGAAAGGAATAAACATTATCTATCAGATAAAAAAGGATAGATATAAAGGATAGATACAATAAAAGAATATAAAGGACAGAATACAGAAATAGTAAAAGAAAAGTAATAGGCCAGTATTCATAGTTTGTTCTCATATTTAAAACCGTATTAAGTACAGGTTTTATATGTAAATCAATTACAAAGCAGTTTTAGAGAGAGAGAGAAAGAGAGAGAGCATCTTAGGAGATTACTTAAGACAATTTTAAAATAAGAACGAACTATGAATATTGGTCTGTACACTGGAAGTACTAAATAATTTTTTACCATTAAAATTTTATAAACTAATATTCTGTTACATCACTGGTCGTGTTAATGACAAAATAAATAATATAAACTTTTTTATTATAATTCAGAGAGTAAATAATAAAAACTTAAAAATTCTACTTGTATAATAAAAAATAGTAATTAAAAAATAGAAACGGTTGAAAATAATTATTTAGTACTTCCAGTGTTAAAGTGGAAAAACGCACATGCTTTACTTAATATAATTAAATATAATTTTCAAACTGGTATACATACAGGGTGGTCTAAAATTCCCGGAACGGTTGAATATCCCGAGAAATTGTTGGTGGATCGGAAAACGGAAAAATACGTATTTCCTATTTTTGAAAGAGCTATCGATTGATACCAAAATTGACCCCCCACCCCCACCCCTGTGGGTGGGGCGGGGGACAACTTTAAAATCTAAAATGGGAACCCCCACTTTTTATAACAGATTCGCATTCCACGTTAAAAAGTACGTAAGTTTTGTCTGAAACATTTTTTTATTTGCCTAATACTTTTTGAGATGTTCAAGAGAAAATTTATAACTTTTTCAATGTTTAGCTTATGATATTTCGATAACTGTTTGTCAGAGGGAAGAGTAGTACAGGACTTTTTTACTTGATTTGGTCTCAGGAATACATTATGCTGTCGCAATAGTGCTCTAATTATTAATAATTTTTATGTATGAAAATTTGGTAGATGGTACAATACACAAAAATTTTCCATAATTGGAGCACTATTGCAACAGCATATTCCTGAGATCAAATCAGGTAAAAAAGTCCTGTACTATTTTTCCCTCTGACAAATAGTTAACGAGATATCATAGGCTGAACATTGAAAAAGTTATAAATTTTCTCTTGAATATCTCAAAAAGTATTAGGCAAATAAAAAAATGTTTCAGACAAAACTTACGTACTTTTTAACGTGGAATGCGAATCTGTTATAAAAAGTGGGGGTTCCCATTTTAGATTTTAAAGTTGTCCCCCGCTCACAGTGGTGGGGGTGGGGGGTCAATTTTGGTATCAATCGATAGCTCTTTCAAAAATAGGAAATACGTATTTTTCCGTTTTCCGATCCACCAACAATTTCTCGGGATATTCAACCGTTCCGGGACTTTTAGACCACCCTGTATATACATA
>NW_011960638.1:0-2097 GCF_000949405.1 Vollenhovia emeryi | reverse complement strand
GACACTTTTGTTGAGAAGATACTTTTGTAGAGAAGATACTTTTGTAGAGACAATATTTTTGAAAAGGTATTTTTTGTATTGTCTAAACCGCGGGCAACGGGCGTCCGCGGGTGCCCAGCCGGCGGGCATGTCCCCACTTCAATCATCGCCCCACCACGTTTAAAACTATTTAGTTTAGTTGATGCCATTTGATGATATTATTACTTTTGTAGAGAAGATAGTTTTGTAGTGAAGATATTTTTGTAGAGATGCAAAAAAGATAAGAGTAACGAAATATATTCGGTCGTTGCAGCTTATACTTGGTGCTTTTTTTACCTTTTTTTAAAAGGTAAGTTTTTAGGTGTTTAAAATACTGCGAGTATTATTTGGCTGTTTAATGGTGATTTATGTTGCAGTGAATTCGACTTGAATGCTCCGAGCAAAGGGAACCCGGCAGTCTGTAGTCACCGATTTCAATCAAGTTTTGTGGGTGTGTTGTACTCACCCAAACTTATTTTCTGCTAAATCTGTATATTGAGATATTGTTGAATAACGACGTAGCAGCGCAGGTTAGAGCATTGACTGTCGTGTACAAGGTTGCAGGTTGCAGGTTCAATCCCTGCCGGAAACTTTTTCTTTCTATTTTTTCTAACATTTACATTAAAATTTTATACTTTTAAATTGATATGTATAATTTTTTAACAGTTTGTAAAGTTTTTTATTTTAATTGTATTTAGAAAATACTTTTTATTAGAAAATGACATTTTAATCATATTCCTCTCGTTTGCGTTTAATTTAATGCATGTTCTTAGGTATTAATAGATATTAATTTAAACGCAGATGAGAGGAATATGAATAAAATGCCATTTTCTAATAAAACGTATTTTCAAAAAATAATTAAAATAAAAACTTCTTTACTAAATATTTAAAAATTGTACATATCAATTTAAAAGTATAAAATTTAAATGTAAATGTTCAAAAATAGAAAGAAAAAGTTTTCAGTGGGAATCGAAACCCGCAACCTCGTACAGCCAATGCTCCAACCTGCGCTGCTACGCCTTCATTTCAACAATATCTCTTCCGCACGGGTATTAATGTTGCTGGAAAAAGTTTATTGTTATTTTCTCGAGAATGCCTGAATAGTGCGCTCTACAGTTTTAGCAGAAAATAAGTTTGGGTGAGTATAACACACCCACAAAACTTGATTAAAATCGGTGACTACAAACTGCCGGGTTTCCCTTTTCAGTTTCGGTTCTGACGAAGACGAGGCGAGGGACGAGTGTACACCGTTTGTGCTGCCAGCGGGGCTTGGAGCAAGTCGTTCAGATGCTCATCGAGCACAGGGCTAATGTGAACGCTCGTGACACAGAGGGGAAGATCCTGGTGTACATGGCAATGTAGAATCAGCACTTGCAGATCATCTCCCTCCTGCTGTGCCACACCCGAATATAGATTGCATACAGAAAGAAGACTGGAGATTTATTGTTTTGGCTGTCGATACAAGTAACTAATTTAATTTCTAAAGATTATCACACATGTACCCACACAGCAAAGTTGATCCCAAGTATGTCCACCGGATATATCTAAAGGGATTTTCAAACATCCCGGGTATATCCGTGAAAATCGGTAGAATATACTAAGGATATACTGAGGACGTCCCTATGTCCGCTTATAAGATCTCTATACGCGATCCAAACCCGGACATCCTAAGGACATCCTAAAGACGTAATTATATACAATAAAATCGATCCCAACAATATCCACTCGACATCCACTCGACATGGATTTCTAAATGCTTTTTAATACTTCCCCCTCCTGCGACGTTGAACTGTGACGTCAGAAGCGAGATTTCATATATGATGAAAATATTTGTGTTACTGTCAAATAAAAAGATACTTGGATGAAAACATTGTAGTTTTAGTACACTTGTAAAATACGCCAAAAATTATATTTTTTCCTTGACAGTCAATAAACAATAGGTTACGTATCAAAGAAAAAAGATAATTTTTTATGTATTTCATAAGGGGCCTAAAACTGTCTAAAATTTGTTTTTATCCAAATATCTTTTTATTTGACAGTAACACGTAAGAATTTTTATCACATAATTCTCGCTTCTGA
>NW_011960637.1:0-2097 GCF_000949405.1 Vollenhovia emeryi | reverse complement strand
ACGGGAAAGATTCCCCCCCCTTGTCTGAAGACCTGGAGGAGGACATCTTGGAGGGACGTCACCTTCGTCGTCGTCGCCGTCGTCGTCGTCGTCGGGATGGTCGTCGTCGTCGTGATGTTCGCCAAAGGATATCGTCATTATGGGGACAATGATTACGCGGAGCTGTTAGGCAAGAGTTCGGCACGGGAAGGAGTCATCCTGGAGCCGGTGGGGGAGAGCCTGATTAACTCTGCCCAGGAAATCCGGTTGGGTGCTATCCCGAAGGGGGAAGGGACAGGAGTCCCATTCTCGCCTGGTCGAAGAACTAGCTGTTCCCCCTCTGATTGTCGGGACGACAATCTGAAGAGGAGGGGGGCAGTGTTACGCCCGCTAATATTGGACGCCCAGTATCTGGCGATTTGGCGAATTCCCTCTATGATGTTCAAGTTGCCTGGTTACGGTGGTGTTTTGTTGTCAACACGTTTGTAAATGAGAGAGAGAGTTTGGCCCCTGCCTGGTGCAGACGTTCGAGGGCCGTTCTTTCTGTGTAATAAAGATCTCCTTTTTTCCTTCCTCACACGGCTCTATTTCAATTACGCGAGCGCGCACGCGAGTACGCGAGTGCGCGAGTGTGCGAGTGCGCGAGGTGTTGTGCGGACGGCGGAGCCGGACGTAACAATATATATTCTTTTCTCTAACCTAACAAGATTTTTATTGCAGCACGTACGACCAAATATTGGCCGACGCTATGGCCAAAGCGGAGATGAACAATAATAAAAAAGCATCTCCGCCCGGTCGCGCGGTGCTGCAATTATTGCAGTCGCCACAGCCACCGCCACCGTCGCCGCCACCGGGGCCTCCGCCGCCGCCACCGGGGCCTCTGCCGCCGCCACCGGGGTCGAAGGAGTCGAAGGAAAACAATCTGCCGCCGTCGTCTTCGACGACTGATAGACAGCGTAAGTCTGAAATTCGCGTAAACTACACGACGGTCTCGCTGTGCGCGGTTCTAGCTGCGCTTATACTTGATACGAGACTATCGTGTTTCATTACTATATACTAACTAAAAATTCTTTGTTACATTACAGCAAGGTGGTATCGAGCTGGGCGCGGGCGGAATGCGGATCGCGGCGGTAGCCACAATCGTGGCCGTGGCCGTGGCCGTGGCTTTGCTATGAAATATGGCAACATATATTTCTATTGAGGAGGCTCGATAAAAGTGGAGGAGGGAACCCCCCCCTCACACACACGCGCCCGCGCGCGCGCGCGCGTATATATATTATATATTTTATAGTATACAATAGTACTCTGCTTCACAAGCGGTACAATTTATTGTTATCACATTACGAGAGGGGGCTGTATTAACAGCCACCGCTGTGAATAATGATTTTAGTTTTGTCTAATTTTTATTTTTGCAAATTGTACCGCTTGTGAAACAAAGAGTACTATCGCAACATCCACCGCTGTTAAGTTTATTTTTATTTTATTTTCATATTTAAATTTAGTGTATTTTCATATTTAAATAGTACTCTTTGCTTCACAAGCGGTACAATTACTACTATTATATTACGAGAGGAGGCTGTATTAGCGGCAACGGCTGTGAATAATTAATTTTTAGTTTTGTTTAATTTTTATTTTTCCAAATTGTACTGCTTGTGAAACAAAGAGTACTATCACAACATCCACCGCTGTTAATTTTATCTACATACGTAATGATGTCAACAAATTGCGCCAAATACAGGGTGCGGCAGCATAACTTCCTTTTTTAAAATGTGCGCCATTTAGTCGGTTGATGCCGTAGCGGAGCACTAGTGGTCTCGTTCGAGAGGCGGGACTATAAAGTTTTGTCCCGACACAATTCAGTCGCCATCATGTGTTGGAACAGTGAGGAGCGTGCGTTTGCCGTTGAGGCCTACTTTTCGAGCGGATGTTCTGTGATCGCAACCCAGCGCGCCTTTCGGAATCGCTTTAATTTAGCCCCGTTGGCCTCTGTCCCGGACCGGAAATCAATTGTTACGTGGGTCACTACACTGAGAAAAAAATTTACTTAAATCAAGAAAATATATTTCTTTGAATTTAGTTTCCTAAATTTAAAGAAATATTTGTAGATTCAAGAAAACG
>NW_011960636.1:0-2097 GCF_000949405.1 Vollenhovia emeryi | reverse complement strand
ATAGTGACACGTTGGGAACACATACTGGGTCTATCTTTTATGTCTATGCAACTTGCCACCTTCTGTCATACCGACGAATTGCAGCGACACAACATGGGTTGCGTGGTGGGGTGGGAGAGGGGAAGGGGCGGGGGCGGGGGTGGGGCGGGGGCGGGAGAGGATGGGGCGCGCGCAGCGCGCCGTGCTAAACGCACTTGCAACCTACACATAAACCAAACTTATTTTCTTCATAACTTTTTAACAAACAATGAGCGACGGGAATGGGCAATGACCTTGACCTCCTTGGGGGTCAAGGTCAATATCAAGGTCAAACGGAAGTTGATTGGCGGGTGCTATGTAAGGGTAAATATTTACCACCTGATGGTTTAAGTATTTTGTAATGGCCGAGAAGCTAGTGCAAGCTATACAACAATTGTTAGTTTTCTCCGATCTCTCTTAAGTATTTTTTATATATAGATATAATCACATAGAATTATACAATACAGTTATGGTATGGATACATCTCATATACAATTTGGCGTAATTACCCCCATACAGCCATTTCCCAGGTAGAACACAAAATCATAATAATATCATAATGACATCAGGTAGAACTCATTTTAGGAAAAATCATGATGATGTCATTCGATACACTTTTTAGGAGCATTTTGTGATAAATTCTTGATGTAGCAATTATTTTTAAGTGATTTTTAACTAGATATGTAATAAACGAAATCACAATGACATCAAAATTACATCTAAATAATGTCTAAATGATGAGAAAATGATCAAATCATGATTAAAAAATGAGTTTTTGTAATTTTCTAATCCTCTTGATTGCTTGCATTCAATAAAATAAATATTTATTTTGCAACTATTAAAATAATAACTATTAAATAATGTCAAAAAGGTGAAAAAGAAAGCATAAAATTGGATACACTATCTATAATTGCACTTGCCAAATTCATTTTTATCAATACAAGATTATACAAACATTAAAAATTGCGCTTGGCAAAAACATTCTTATCAATACAAGTTGATACAAACATTAAAAATTGCACTTAAAAAACATTCTTATCAAGACAAGTTCATACAAACATTATTGTATCACAAAATAATATCACATAAATATCACAAAAATAATATCACAACTCTTATTGGCTTGGTTGGAAAAATTGGCTAATTCTACAACTGATTCTAGAACTCTTTATATTTCTTTATTCATAATAGCTATAAATATTTATTCTTATTTCTCCATTGTGCGCAGATCTTACCATTATAGACACTATGCCTACACATACTATCCCAGGTAGAACAGAAAAGTCATAATGATATCATTAGGATGTCATCATGACATTTGTCTCTTAAAAGTCACTAATAAACAATATTTTACTTCAACAATATGTATATTAAAACGATATAAATATTTTAAAAACCAAAGGACGCTTTTATTTATAATATAGTGTACGATTCCTTTTTCATTTTTACATCATTTTTGCATCATTTTTTATTAGTGACTTTTAAGTGACAAATAATGTCATGATGACATCCTAATGATATCATTATGACTTTTCTGTTCTACCTGGGTTATACTCGTATACATATAATTATGTATGAAAAGTTTTTAATCAAGAAATTTTCTACTAAATCGCCGTCGGATATTTCATTCACAAATTTAAAAAAATGTTAGTGAAGACAAGGTATCGTGGTCATTTTGTATACAGGGTGGTCCAGTGATGAGTAGCTTAACTTCAGGGGCGTATTTCTTGGACAATTCTAAGACGAAATCCATTTGAGTTTTTGCCGAAAATCGCTTCCCTGAGAAATGGCAGCGGTTTGAAAAAATTTTGTTTGGGTTTCGAGCGGGTGTCATGTAAATTAGCGTAACTTTGGAAATACTCGTCGGATTATTTTTGATTAGGGCTTGTTGAAAAGGTATTGCCGAGACCTTTCAGAAAATGTATTACACTTATCTGGCGGTAGCGTAGTTTTCGAGAAATAAAATAAAAAAGTGAATTTTTGTTGACATTTTTGACATTTTTTTTATAAAACTCAGTGTGTCTCCGAAGATAGTCGATGAATTTTTGATTTTTTTTCTGCATTTGATAGCCACAGACC
>NW_011960635.1:0-2096 GCF_000949405.1 Vollenhovia emeryi | reverse complement strand
GAAAAATCCATTTCTAAGCAGATAAGTGTGCTCTGCTGATCGGAAAGTCGGAGTTCCGGTCCTTCTAAAATATTTTTCGTACAGTTTTGAATATATTTATTCATTTTCAAAAGAGTTTTAGACAGTGGCAAGTCTCCGTTACTTTGTACTTTGTACCGTTACTGCTTAGAAATGGATTTTTCGGGGATTATGAATTTATTAAAAGTAACGGAGACTTGCCACTGCCTAGAACTCTTCGGAAAATGAATATATATATATATATATATTCAGAGCTATACGAAAAATATTTTAGAAGAACCGGAACTATAACTTGCCGACCAGCAGAGCACACTTGTCTGCTTAGAAAAATGTTCTTCGGGGATTATGAATTTTTGAAGGAGTAACGGAGATTCGCCACTGCCTAGAACTCTTCGGAAAATGAATATATATATTCAGAGCTATACGAGAAATATTTTAGAAGGACCGGAACTCCGACTTTGCGATCAGCAGAGCCCACTTATCTGCTTAGAAAGGTGTTCTTCGGGGATTATGATTTATTAAAGAGTAACAGAGACTTGCCACTGCCTAAAATTCTTTGAAATATGAATAAATGTGTTCAGAACTACACGAGAAATAGTTTAGAACTCGTAGAACTATCGAAAATCCGTCAGCGTCTTAGTGTTATGATAAATATATCTTTTTTTCTATCGGCTGTTTTTTTGTTTAAATCGCCAGAACTATTATTAAAAAGTATCAAGAACTACAGAACTCGACTGCATGCGATAAGAACTCCATTTTATTTTTGATCTGCTAGAAAATGATCTGCTACGGGAAGTTAGCAGATCATTTTTTCGATCGACAGTTTTTTGGTTTAAATCGCCAGAACTATTATTAAAAAGTATCAGGAACTATAGAACTCGACTGCATGCGATAAGAACTCCATTTTATTTTTGATCTGCTGGGAAATGATATGCCAACTTCACAGGCATTTCGAATTTCTGATGATGCCTGTGACGTTGGCATATCATTTCCCAGCAGATCAAAAATAAAGTGGAGTTCTTATCGCATGCAGTCGAGTTCTGTAGTTCTTGATACTTTTTAGTAATAGTTCTGTTAATTTTATACGAGAAACAGCCGATAGAAAAAAAATATGTATTTATCATAACAATAAGACGCTGACGGATTTTCGATAGTTCTACGAGTTCTAAACTATTTCTCGTGTAGTTCTGAACACATTTATTCATTTTCCAAAAAATTTTAGGCAGTGGCAAGTCTCTGTTACTTTTTAATAAATCATAATCCCCGAAGAACACCTTTCTAAGCAGATAAGTGGGCTCTGCTGATCGCAAAGTCGGAGTTCCGGTCCTTCTAAAATATTTCTCGTATAGCTCTGAATATATATATTCATTTTCCGAAGAGTTCTAGGCAGTGGCTAGTCTCCGTTACTTTTAAAAAATTCATAATCCCCGAAAAATCCATTTCTCAGTAGTAACGGTACAAAGTACAAAGTAACGGAGACTTGCCACTGCCGAAAACTTTTTTGAAAATGAATAAATATATTCAAAACTATACGAAAAATATTTTAGAAGAACCGGAACTATGACTTTCCGACCAACAGAGCACACTTATCTGCTTAAAAAGGTGTTCTTCGGGGATTACGATTTATTAAAAAGTAACAGAGACTTGCCACTGCCTAAAATTTTTTGGAAAATGAATAAATGTGTTCAGAACTACACGAGAAATAGTTTAGAACTCGTAGAACTATCGAAAATCCGTCAGCGCCTTAGTGTTATGATAAATACATCTTTTTTTTCTATCGGCTGTTTTTTGTATAAAATCGCCAGAACTATTATTAAAAAGTATCAGGAACTATAGAACTCGACTGCATGCGATAAGAACTCCATTTTATTTTTGATCTGCTGGGAAATGATATGCCAACTTCACAGGCATATCAGAAATGTCGGAATGCCTGTGAAGTTGGCATATCATTTCCCAGCAGATCAAAAATAAAATGGAGTTCTTATCGCATGCAGTCGAGTTCTGTAGTTCTTGATACTTTTTAATAATAGTTCTGGCGATTTAAACAAAAAAACAGCCGATAGAAAAAAAGATGTATT
>NW_011960634.1:0-2096 GCF_000949405.1 Vollenhovia emeryi | reverse complement strand
TTGTCACCCGCTACCGGCGATCTGGAGCATCGAAGGTTCGCGAAACCTTTATAGCATAAAAGAGTGGGCACACTGGCCACCTTGCTCTTTGCGCGAAATCTAGTCTCGCTTAACGTTTTTGTTCTGTGTGTCAAGAGATTGCAACCGATCGGCTTTCCCTACTTCGCGTGAACTGTCGGACTTTCGCTGCTCGCGGATCTCGCTACCAAATCTCTCCGATACGCGCGGGGAGAACCCCCGAACATTAGCACTCTGTAAATATTGTAAATAGTTGTTCATTATATTCGCTAAAAGCAAGTGACGTTCTAATCATTTTCGGACCTAACCTATGATCCATTCTTGCACACAGATCTTTACGGGTTATGTATTATCCGTTTTCGTTCCGTTCCGCTAAAATTGCTGCCATGGGGAACCCGGCTATGAAAAAGCGGAACGGAATCATTCTGATTGGTTAGCCTTTCATCTAGTTACCTTTCCGTTACTGTTCCGTTCCGCTATTTCTATCTCCATCGGGATGCACCCTAAAGCCTATCACACAATGCCAGGCAACAGGCAACAGGAACAGGGAATAGAATTTTTGACGCGTTGGATTCGTCGGAAATTTTCCTTCAACCAATCCAACGCGTCAAAAATTCTATTCCCTATTCCTGTTGCCTGTTGCCTCGCATTGTGTGATAGGCTTTAGGCTGGCATTACATGGAGCGCGGAAACGCGGAAACGCGGAAACGCGGAAGAGAAAGTAACTAGAAAAATAACTATTCCGCGTTTCCGCGAATTGAGTTGTTTCTTTCCGCACATTTGAGCGGAATCCGTTACCGTGTGTGCACGTGGACTCAAGTATAATAGAAAATAAAAACTTTCTAAATGGATGTAAGTATTTGAATGCTTTTTAGTACTCAGTAAACATATATTAGCTTGTTATTTTTGGAGAAAAGTTTCTGTAATTTACACACTTCTTTTGATATATAGATAAAGAATTAACAGGTAAATGTAACCTAACTTTAGGTTATGTACTGCTTTTTGTAAAAATAATAATGAAATGACGAAAAAAACAATATTAAATTTGAACAGAATAACAAATTAGTAACACCTATTGCAAAGTCATAACCTCACTTTAGGTGAAATAAAGATAATTAAACGATTGTATTTGTTCACAGGCAACAAAGTGTGGCTATTGCGGCTTCATTTTAAGGGGGTCATGTGAAACACTTTTGGACCACGATTGTTTCAAGAAATATAATGAAACTGAAGATGTCATAAATGTTACCAGCAATGCTGTGGCAATACTATGAGTATGTATAGTACATCAGAACAGTCAATTGAGTCATTTCGCGATCATTTAAGTTGTTTATTTATTTATTTATGTTAAAGTAAAGAGACGTCAAACTGAAAGTGTTGTGCAACATGAAGGAGCTTCACAATCTGCTACACAATCGGTACTGACACAAAACGAGTTACTAATTGAACTGGTGCGAACTCGAAGAGCTTTATGGGATCATTCAATTCCAGTAACCGAAAGGACAAGATTAAAAAAAGAAAGTTTATAGCAAGAAATTGTAAACGCATTTGATGGTAAGATAATTTTTAATGATTTTTATGAATAATATTATCTGCGTGTGTAAAAGTAAATAATAGACCATTCTCTGTACAATTGTAGGATCTCTGCAGTCTATGGAAATAGTTAACCACTACGAGGCGGTGCCTGCAATATATTGGAAACCATCATTGTGATAAACACATTACTCATTACAAAGCATACATCATTGCATCATTAATGTGTAATATATTGATTATTATATGTAAATAAATTGATAATATACATGCCTGAATTTCGACATGCTTCCCATCGATAGCGCCTATGCAGTGTGGAAATTGACATGTTGTCTCAAAGTCTTCTGCAATCGTACTCCAATTTTCTTCAGTTGGATCAATCATAATTTTCTCTTTTAGGGAGAACCAAATTGCTTGACAAGTTTCCGGAATAATTCGAGATAGCGTACATTGGGCAATGCGATGTTGTTTTTCGATGAGTGGTCCAACAATATTGAGTAATTCGGTAAAGATTATTGGTGACATTCTGAGATAGTTGAAATATT
>NW_011960633.1:0-2095 GCF_000949405.1 Vollenhovia emeryi | reverse complement strand
ATAAGCCATAAGATATTAACCAATCACATTTACTTATTACACCTATTGTAAACCCAGGCTGTGTCTAAATCGTACAGGAAACGTTTATTCACCTCTCCATGATAATGTCCACCTCTCTAAAATTGAGACATATAAGAATTGAAGACTACAAATATAAGATTACTTAAATCTCTTTAAAATTTAGGATGCTTTCTAGCAAC
This sequence comes from Vollenhovia emeryi, assembly GCF_000949405.1. NCBI lineage: Eukaryota > Metazoa > Arthropoda > Insecta > Hymenoptera > Formicidae > Vollenhovia > Vollenhovia emeryi. The sequence continues at coordinate 1,895 of NW_011960633.1, read as the reverse complement.
GTACACAGATAAATCATTTCATAGTGAAAAACAAGAATGAAATATAATTCACTGTGTTACACTCATTTGCCACAAAGCATCCTAAATAAAGCAAATATTTGAGAAAATAATGAATATTTCTACGTATTATTTCTTAACTCACGAGGTATCATCGGCAGTTTTTAAAAAAGAAAAATTCAATTGTAATTTTTTCGTTAATTAGAAATGAGCTGTAAAAGAAAAAAATGAAGTGCTAGTACAAAATTACAAAATAATAAATGGCAGACACAGCAGATCTCGTGGACCATACTCAAAATATTTCACCTCGTGAATTAAGAAATATGATACAGTACTTTACGCGTTACGCTGAGCATTATTCTCGTTGTTTTTATCTTTCAATTTGTCTTCTCTTTCCTTTCTTTGTTTTGCGAAACGTAGCCATTCTGCGACTATACCATCAAATTCGGATTCTGTTAGATTTACGTAGCATGAAATCAGTTCTCCTTAAAAAAGAAAAAATAACGTATTACATTAATAAAATGTTAAAAACTTTTAGTATAGCTTAGCAGTATATATTAATTACACACTTCGAATAATTTTTATTGTAAATAAGTCACCAAGTCGAAAATTGTTTCGAATTCCTTTCATCGAGCAATTCATAGCACATTTATTTGTGAAGATTTTTTTCAAAACTCGATGTACATTATCCTTAGGATTATTTCCTCCTGTTTTCCGCAAATACTCTCTCTGTACAAATAAAATATTTTTGTAGATATATTATTTTTTTAATGAAACACGATTGCTACAATATAAACTTACGAACTCAACGACTGCCTCTTCTAAATCTTTTAGTAATTGTTTGAATTCTTTTATACGATCCACTGTGTCAAGAGGTAAGAATTGTGCGATCAAAGCATCGTTAATTACGGGATCTAATCCATTTCTTTTAATAACATTTTCTAATTTTTGTAAACGTTGTTTTATTTCTTGTAATGTTATATTTGTCGTTGCTTGCATTCGCAGCATTTGTTCCAGTTTCTCTACAAGAACATACATTTTTATAAATATATACAAGTGAATGAAACATGTTAATATAAGTAAGTTACTTTATAAATAAAATATTACAAAATAATAAATATATTAACGTTTTATAGGACGTTTTATAGGATTTAACGTTGAAAAGGACCAGTATTACTGGCCGAAACGTCGTGGTAAAATTTAAAATAGAATAAAACTGCCAGCCTTGGTCGATCTAATCCCCGAGTATTTTAACGTTTTATGTTCCACAACTCTTTGTCATCTATACACGGAATGTAACCTAGAATATATCAATTAAAAAGTATTTTAGTATCATGTGTGTTATCATATCGACTGGTCTCTTTCGGGAAGTCGTATCTCGATTTTATACAGTTTTCGGTTTTTCTGATTAAACGCTCATTCAGGAAATTGTGTAAAATCGAGGTACGACCTCCCGAAAGAGACCAGTCGTTATATATACCTATATACACACACATAAAAAATACATACATATATACACACATAATAGCACACACATACGTATGTACAGTACAGTAATATGCAAAAATAAATTCCTTTTTCGGTGTAGATAGGTATAGACAGAGATCGATACGGTTTATCTTTGGACTCTCTGTACTGAACGTATTGGTTTCTCTCTACACTATCTCATCGAAAAAAGAACTTTTTTTTTAACCTCAGTGTACACACGGACAGACACGTAATTTATTGTACACAGTATGTACTTACTGTCAAAGACTATGGGTACGTCTTCAAGAGGTATATTTTCTTTGTTTCTGTGGACATAATTAGAATCGGACTTCTCTCTCCCTCTTGGCGACAGAATAGAATTTTCTGTTTCTAAATTTTTATTACAATAATTATTACAACTATTATACAGG
>NW_011960632.1:0-2095 GCF_000949405.1 Vollenhovia emeryi | reverse complement strand
AAACATACACCGTGTGGACTTTCCAGTAAGCTTATCAAAACGTTGGTTTTACCACAATTCGAGGGGCCGCAAATGATTGCGCGTATAGTATTCGGCAGCATTGTACCATGCTTGCGTTTCTCAGCGTTATCCCCTCCCACCGACCGTAATCTGTCATCGTAATTCATAACGCGTATCGTTAATGGCTGTCGCACGAATCGCATATTGCTCTTTCCTCAGAGAGAACTATGTAAAAATCGAGAGAGAGCGGACCTATTTATAGAGGAGCGTAAAGCTGAGATCCTCAGTAGCAAAGATGTTCGTACTGCTGTCAAATCCTTCCGATATCTTTGATTTAACCGCCGAGCAGTTACAGTTTGTACCCAAAGTCGTTCTGTTACAAGTGTATAGTAATTACGTCGAGTATCTGTGGGATAAGCTTCCAGAATATATAAAGACGGATTCGGAGGTTCAAACTTATCGGCGCTGTTGCGCACATTACAATCAACCGTGGCAGCGGACGCACATCGACGGTCCTGCACCGCTGATTAAGAATTGCCACCAATGCCAGCTATCGCAACAGCGGTAAAAAGTGGCAGTGGTCTGTTAAATTATACGATAAACGCGCTTCCTTTCGAACTACATATCCCAGGCTATCAGTTTTGTGGCCCGGGCACTCGTCTGGAAGAACGATTGGCGAGGGGCGAACGAGGTATAAATCTATTGGACGCGGCCTGCCGCGAACACGACATTGCGTACTCGCGTAGCAAGGATCTCGCTGAGAGACACGTGGCGGACAAGATACTCGCCGAGAGAGCACGGAAACGCATTACCGCCAGAGAATCGACTCTTGGAGAGAAAGCTGCTGCTACAGCTGTTTGGGCGACTATGAAAGCCAAGACAAAGATCGGTATGGGTTTGAAAACGAAGAAGAAGAAGAGAGCGGCGAAGAAGCGAATACTTCCGGTATCGAAACGCGGTGGTGTATTACCGCTTCTACCAATATTAGGTGTACTCGGATCCATGATGGGTGGAGCGGCTAGCGTGGTGAAGGTGGTGAGCGACAACAAAGCTGCACAACGTCAACTCGAGGAGCAGCAACGTCACAATCGCGCGAGGGAAGGTCGCGGTGTACATCTCGCTCCATACAAACGTGGACGGGGTGTAACGAAACAAGGAAGGAAAATAAACGTCGAAAAAGCATTAAAAATGCCTACGGGTGTAACAACGAACATACAATTGGACCAACTGGCAAGACGAATGCGTATACGACACTTTAGAGGTGTCTTGAAACGACTCTCCGTTGGGTTGAATTAGCGAACTGGACTTAGCTCGTCGGACCGGAGTTCGCGTCAGAGTCAGGGTACGATATTAAGTACGACAATTTGACGAAACAGCGGATTTATTAGCTAACAGAATAATGATTATTTACACGTGCGAAGATGATCGGTTTTTACAATGAGTATTTACGCGCGCGAAGATGATCGGTATTTACAGTGCGTATTTACGCGGCTTCACGGCCTGCGGGCGACGGGAACGGTGCGCGGCGCGTGCGCGGTACGGGGCTGGCCGTGAAGCGAATTAAAGAGCCACGCAGCGAGTTAAAGCGCCGTGGCTCGACGCGCGGCGGCGTGAGTCCGAGCCGTTTAAAGGGCCCGGCGCGGTTGATCGACGGATCGATGTTCCCCCTTCGCGGTGAGATTCCGTGGATGGTAGTGCGGAACTTTTGGGTGCGGTCGAGCCGGATGCCGGTAACAACCGGCGGGGGCGAGTCACTCCTCACCTTTCAGTCCGGGCACGCCGAGGCGTTCTGGATCCGATGCACGGTGGACAGCGGTAAAACCCGCTGGGGGCGAGTAACACCTCGCCTCGCTGTATACACCGGGATCGGGTGAAGGATTGCGAAAGACTGCGGTCTTAAGAGCGGAGCCGAGAACTCTCGGCAGAGGCGAGTTACTCCTCACCTCGGATCGGCGCTCTTTTAGAGCAGGTTTTAGCGGATAGGATTCGGAGCTGGCTTTGTTTCGTATCGGAACTAGGCGGGCGGCGGAATCTGCCTTTTTGGCTCTGGGACCGTCTTTTATACCCGTCTACCCCCAATTGGGTAATTATGCAT